>NC_087211.1:79129298-79131798 GCF_015104395.2 Macrobrachium nipponense | reverse complement strand
AAATGTGGAGGTTTGAGAAATTGAAGTCAAACTATTCAAGTGCCTTTTAAAACGTTCTATTAAGCTGCCGATTATTCTGGTTATGAACCGATTAAAAAAAAAATCTTTTTGAGGCAAAATAGATCAATCTGACCTTATTTGAAATTAAATAACCTTACTTAACTAAAAAAATGTTTCAGTAGTTTGATGAATGTGTAAACGCTAAGTATATCACTGAAAATTTTCTTCCCATGTACCAAAAATGTTAGTTTCCACCAGTAAGAAGTGAGGTAACCTCTCAATTTTATGAATAAAAAACTCTCAGGCCTCTTATATGCCTCTTATATGACTTCTATTATTAAACTCAACAATCAAGTGTACCTGGAATTGTAACACTAAACTGAATGTTGATAACATAAGATAACCTTCGCAAGATGAGTCGCAAAATAAAACACGCAAAATAAAACACGAAAAATCAAACACGCTCTTATATTACCCAGGTAATGAAGTTGAGATTGACCAAACAGATCTTAAACGATGTTTATTATGTTCTGTTTTTAGTTTTTTTTCTGGATCTACGTAAAAATTTTGATTAACATATTGTTGACCCAGACTTCTAACCAACACATTCTCTCTCTCTCTCTCTCTCTCTCTCTCTCTCTCTCTCTCTCTCTCTCTCTCTCTCTCTCTCTCTCTCTGCGCAAAGGCCGAAAATTTTTCAGCCTCAATCAATTTGTAATTGGTCATTAGCTACGGTAATAACTACACACTAAATCTTGTTAACTTGAGGAAATTCTCGGTAAAATCGATTACATAACCGGCCTAAAATATCTATCAGCTGATTGGAGGAGTACGCGTCTAAAATATTGCCATGAAATTATCCTAGCTTCCAGTGGATGCTTTTTAATCTTTGCTCTGATTGCCCTTTTCATTTACGAGTTGCTTTGCGGTAATGAATAAGCAGGGATGCAGTCAGTGCACTAATCTCTTAATTGCAGAAACATGAATCAATTAAAGAAGAATTTTTAATTTAGTGTTCCTCTTTATTACCGAAAATTATGGGATCAAGCATTTTCTTTTCATGATTTCGTCACAACAAGTCAGGTAAGTATTTGTTGTTTGTTCCTCATATCTCAGAAATTATGTACACGCTCACAAACCAAAAGTTTTTCAACCTCGTGTTTAGCCGCTGCTGCTTTATTAATTTTCCTTTTATTTACTCTTTTTTCTAGGGTCGATAAAGGCAGATATGTAGATTCTTAGGAAAGATTTCAACAAATACCTGGGACTTCCTAAAGTGGCAATGCAATAGTAGTAGTAGTAGTAGTAGTAGTAGTAGTAGTAGTAGTAGTAGTAGTAGTAGTAGTAGTAACGCAGGCAAGCTCTGAGTGAATAGAGTCTTGGGCTGATAAATCACAGATAATAAGTTCAAACCAAACCACAACATTAAGAGCAACAACAACAACATCAATAATAATAATAATAATAATAATAATAATAATAATAATAATAATAATAATAATAATAACGTGGACTAAAGCAAAACCTCTGCTATAAGGAACATGTAGTTTGATAATAATAGACGCATACATACCTCAAAATATACACAAAGAAAACATTTTCAGTAAGTGGATTTGGACGAAAGAATATTCTATTTCTATCCTTGGAATACATTAAACGACAATGTAAATAACGATACGAATATTCTTTTATGTCTTTTTACAATGGGACGCAGTGGTTCCTCAAATGTATTTGTTGAAATCATTATGTCAGGCTTGAACTGGTATGCGAGAGTGATGCCTTTGTTACTTCACAAAGAACCTATTGATTGAAAGAATCGTTGACAGAATGTATCAATATTCCTCAAATTTTGTCCAATTTCAAGCCCTAGTAAATTCATGAGGTGAATCCGCAATCCAATTCGTGGTGGTCTGTCAGCAGAGCGCACGAAAGGCCGTACTGTCGGGCGATGAAGCTATACACACAACATTAGCAGTTAAGTCTTCTTTATTAAGGATACGGTTTCTATAGATTGTTCAGTGTGTCAACTTCATCCTTACCCTATATGAATTTCTGGACGTTATTCCTGTCTGCAGTCTCAATATTTGTCCAGACTGCCCAAAAAATATCTGGCAATCGTTGATGGCAATCATCGTTCGACGAATGCATTTCATATTTCATACTTTCATTGTTCTCCGAGTCCAACTTGAATATTACTGTTCACAAAATTGTTTTTTTTTTTTATTCAAGCTGTCCTTTCAATGGCTGAATGGCATTCCTAGGAAATGTGTTGTATTGAAAATACATTTGTATTGAGGGTCTCTTAGGCCGTGGTTTTCGTAGCATATAACGCCAGCTATAACATATTCATAATGCTTATTCACATACAGACCACATTATCAGGATTATAAATTGAGTCTTTCTTTAATGAAACATCGCAGTTATCATCAATGAACATTTTATGTCACGCCTAATAAAGTAATGCAGCGCTTCTATTTTATGTTCCAAATTAGTCCTTCTT
>NC_087211.1:79077009-79128798 GCF_015104395.2 Macrobrachium nipponense | reverse complement strand
CCAAATTAGTCCTTCTTACTCGGTTCGGCCATAATGATTACTAGAACCATTCTTAACCTGTCATTTACTTTCTATTCTTTTATCCAGTTTGACCCTGTGGTAGGGGTGTAAGAATACTAACACCGTAGGTCCTGCGTGTCGTAAAAGGCGACTAAAAGGGCAGCTGCTGCCTTACAGTCTTACTTTTGAGTAAAAGGCTAGGCCCACTGCCAGTAACTGTGGAAACTGCTGCCTTGCAGTCTTACTTTTGAGTAAAAGGCTAGGCCCACTGCCAGTAACTGTGGAAACTGGTGTCTTGCAGTCTTACTTTTGCTTTGGAGTAAAAGGCGAGGCCCGCTGCCAATAACTATTGAAACTGCTGTCTTCCAGTCTTACTTTTGAGTAAAACGCGAGGCCCACTGCCAGTAACTGTGAAAAAGTGCTGCCTTGCAGTCTTACTTTTGAGTAAAAGGCTAGGCCCACTGCCAGTAACTGTGGAAACTGCTGCCTTGCAGTCTTACTTTTCAGTAAAAGGCTAGGCCCACTGCCAGTAACTGTGGAAACTGCTGCCTTGCAGTCTTACTTTTCAGTAAAAGGCTAGGCCCACTGCCAGTAACTGTGGAAAGTGCTGCTTTGCAGTCTTACTTTTGAGTAAAAGGCTCGGCCCACTGCCAATAACTTTGGAAACTGCTGCCTTGCAGTCTTACTTTTGAGTAAAAGGCGAGGCCCGCTGCCAATAACTGTGGAAACTGCTGCCTTGCAGTTTTACTTTTGAGTAAAAGGCTAGGCCCACTGCCAATAACTGTGGAAACTGCTGCCTTGCAGTCTTACTTTTGAGTAAAAGGCTAGACCACTGCCAGTAACTGTGGAAAGTGCTGCTTTGCAGTCTTACTTTTGAGTAAAAGGCTAGGCCCACTGCCAATAACTGTGGAAACTGCTGCCTTGCAGTCTTACTTTTGAGTAAAAAGCTAGGCCCACTGCCAGTAACTGTGGAAAGTGCTGCTCTGCAGTCTTACTTTTGAGTAAAAGGCGAGGCCCACTGCCAATAACTGTGGAAAGTGCTGCTTTGCAGTCTTACTTTTGAGTAAAAGGCTAGGCCCACTGCCAGTAACTGTGGAAAGTGCTGCCTTGCAGTCTTACTTTTGAGTAAAAGGCTAGGCCCACTGCCAATAACTGTGGAAAGTGCTGCTTTGCAGTCTTACTTTTGAGTAAAAGGCTAGGCCCACTGCCAATAACTGTGGAAACTGCTGCCTTGCAGTCTTATTTTTGAGTAAAAGGCTAGGCCCACTGCCAGTAACTGTGGAAAGTGCTGCTTAGCAGTCTTACTTTTGAGTAAAAGGCTAGGCCCGCTGCCAATAACTGTGGAAACTCCTTGCAGTCTTACTTTTGAGTAAAAGGCGAGGCCCACTGCCAATAACTGTGGAAAGTGCTGCCTTGCAGTCTTACTTTTGAGTAAAAGGCTAGGCCCACTGCCAATAACTGTGGAAACTGCTGCCTTGCAGTCTTACTTTTGAGTAAAAGGCGAGGCCCGCTCCCAATAACTGTGGAAACTGCTGCCTTGCAGTCTTACTTTTGAGTAAAAGGCGAGGCCCGCTGCCAAAACCTGTGGAAACTGCTGCCTCGCAGTCTTACTTTTGAGTAAAAGGCGAGGCCCACTGCCAGTAACTGTGGAAAGTGCTGCCTTGCAGTCTTACTTTTGAGTAAAAGGCGAGGCCCACTGCCAATAACTGTGGAAAGTGCTGCCTTGCAGTCTTACTTTTGAGTAAAAGGCTAGGCCCACTGCCAGTAACTGTGGAAAGTGCTGCCTTGCAGTCTTACTTTTGAGTAAAAGGCGAGGCCCACTGCCAGTAACTGTGGAAAGTGCTGCCTTGCAGTCTTACTTTTCAGTAAAAGGCGAGGCCCACTGCCAGTAACTGTGGAAACTGCTGCCTTGCAGTCTTACTTTTGAGTAAAAGGCGAGGCCCACTGCCATTCACTGTGGAAAGTGCTGCCTTGCAGTCTTACTTTTGAGTAAAAGGCTAGGCCCACTGCCAATAACTGTGGAAAGTGCTGCCTTGCAGTCTTACTTTTGAGTAAAAGGCGAGGCCCACTGCCAGTAACTGTGGAAAGTGCTGCCTTGCAGTCTTACTTTTGAGTAAAAGGCTAGGCCCACTGCCAGTAACTGTGGAAAGTGCTGCCTTGCAGTCTTACTTTAGAGTAAAAGGCTAGGCCCACCGCCAGTAACTGTGGAAAGTGCTGCCTTGCAGTCTTACTTTAGAGTAAAATGCGAGGCCCACTGCCAATAACTGTGGAAAGTGCTGCCTTGCAGTCTTACCTTTGAGTAAAAGGCGAGGCCCACTGCCAATAACTGTGGAAAGTGCTGCCTTGCAGTCTTACTTTTGAGTAAAAGGCGAGGCCCACTGCCAATAACTGTGGAAAGTGCTGCCTTGCAGTCTTACTTTTGAGTAAAAGGCGAGGCCCACTGCCAGTAACTGTGGAAAGTGCTGCCTTGCAATCTTACTTTTGAGTAAAAAGCGAGGCCCACTGCCAGTAACTGTGGAAAGTGCTGCCTTACAGTCTTACTTTTGAGTAAAAGGCGAGGCCCACTGCCAGTAACTGTGGAAAGTGCTGCCTTGCAGTCTTACTTTTGAGTAAAAGGCTAGGCCCACCGCCAGTAACTGTGAAAACAGCTGACTTGCAGTCTTACTTTTGAGTAAAAGGCTAGGCCCACCGCCAGTAACTGTGGAAACAGCTGCCTTGCAGTCTTACTTTTGAGTAAAAGGCTAGGCCCACCGCAAGTAACTGTGGAAACAGCTGCCTTGCAGTCTTACTTTTGAGTAAAAGGCTAGGCCCACCGCCAGTAACTGTGGAAACTGCTGCCTTGCAGTCTTACTTTTGAGTAAAAGGCGAGGCCCACCGCCAGTAACTGGTGGATAAACCCAGCTGACCTTGCCAGTCTTAACTTTTGAGTAAAAGGCCTAAAGGGCCACCGACCAGTAAATGTGGAAAGTGCCTTGATTACAGTCTTAACTTTTGAGTAAAAGGCTAGGCCCACCGCCAGTAACTGTGGAAAGTGCTGCCTTACAGTCTTACTTTTGAGTAAAAGGCGAGGCCCACCGCCAGTAACTGTGGAAAGTGCTGCCTTGCAGTCTTACTTTTGGGTAAAAGGCGAGGCCCACCGCCAGTAACTGTGGAAAGCTGCTTTGCGTCTTACTTTTGAGTAAAAAGGCAGGCCCCACCGCCGTTACTGTGGAAAGTGCTGCCTTGCAGTCTTACTTTTGAGTAAAAGGCGAGGCCCACTGCCAGTAACTGTGGAAAGTGCATCCTTGCAGTCTTACTTTTGAGTAAAAGGCGAGGCCCACTGCCAATAACTGTGGAAACTGCTGCTTTGCAGTCTTACTTTTGAGTAAAAGGCGAGGTCCACCGCCAGTAACTGTGGAAAGTGCTGCCTTGCAGTCTTACTTTTGAGTAAAAGGCGAGGCCTACCGCCAGTAACTGTGGAAAGTGCTGCCTTGCAGTCTTACTTTTGAGTAAAAGGCGAGGCCCACCGCCAGTACCTGTGGAAAGTGCTGCCTTGCAGTCTTACTTTTGATTAAAAGGCTAGGCCCACTGCCAGTAACTGTGGAAAGTGCTGCATTGCAGTCTACTTTGAGTAAAAAGGCTAGGCCCACCCGCCAGGAAACTGTGGAAAGTGCTGCCCTTGCAGTCCTTTTTTGGTAAAAGGCGAGGCCACCGCCAGTAAAACTGTGGGAAAGTGCTGCCTTGCAGTCTTACTTTTCAGTAAAAGGCGAGGCCCACCGCCAGTAACTGTGGAAAGTGCTGCCTTGCAGTCTTACTTTTGAGTAAAAGGCTAGGCCCACTGCCAGTAACTGTGGAAAGTGCTGCCTTACAGTCTTACTTTTGAGTAAAAGGCTAGGCCCACCGCCAGTAACTGTGGAAAGTGCTGCCTTGCAGTCTTACTTTTGAGTAAAAGGCAAGGCCCACTGCCAGTAACGGTGGAAAGTGCTGCCTTGCAGTCTTATTTTGAGTAAAAGGCGAAGGCCCCTGCCATAACTGTGGAAAGTGCGCCTTGCAGTCTATTTTTGAGTAAAAGGCTCGGCCCACCGCCAGTAACTGTGGAAAGTGCTGCCTGCAGTCTTAACTTTTGAGTAAAAGGCGAGGCCCGCTGCCAGGTAACTGTGGAAAGTGCTGCCTTGCAGTCTTACTTTGAGTAAAAGGCTAGGCCCACTGCCAGTAACTGTGGAAATGGTGCTGCCTTGGCCGTCTTACTTTTGAGTAAAAGGCGAGGCCCCCACTGCCCAGTAAACGGTGGAAAGGCTGCCTTGCCCTAGCATCTTACCTTTTGAGTAAAAGGCAGGCCCAGGACCCACTGCCAGTAACCTAGTGGAAAGTTGCTGCCTTTTGCAGTCTTACTTTTGAGTAAAAGGCGAGGCCCAATCTGCCTGGTTAAACTGTGGAAAGTCTGCCTTATTGCCAGTTCTTACTTTTTGTAAAAGGCCGAGGCCCACTGCTAGTTACTTTTGGAAGGGTGCTGGCCTTGCAGGGTCCCTTAACTTTGTTGGTAAACCACGGCCCACGTGCCAAGTAACTGTGGAAAGTTTGCTGCCCTTTGCAGTCTTACTTTTGGTAAAAGGCTGGCCCAATGCCAGTAAAATGGTGGAAAGGTGCCCTGCCTTGCAGTCTTAACTTTGAGTTGGAAAGGCTAGGTCCCCTGCCAGTTACCTTGTGGGGAAGTGCTGCCTTGCAGTTCCTTACTTTTTTCAGTAAAAGGCTGAGGCCCACTCTCTGCCAGTAAACTGTGGTAAAGTGCTGCCATTGCAAGTCCTTACTTTTTGAGTAAAAAGGATGCGAGGCCCACTGCCATAACTGTGAAGTTCTAACTTTGCTGGTCTTTCCTTTGAAAGTAAAAGGCGATGCCCCTTGCCAGTAACTTGGAAAGTGCTTTTGCCTTGCAGTCTTAAAATTTTTAGGTAAAAGGAAGGCCGAGGCCCCTGCCAGTACCTGTGGAAACAAGTGCCTGCCCTTGCAGTCTTACTTTTGAGTAAAAGTGCTAAGGCCCGTCACTGCCAGTAACCGTGGAAACTGCTGCTTTTGCAGTCTTACTTTTTGAGTAAAATCTAGGCCCACTGCCAGTAACTGTGGAAAGTGCTGCCTTGCGTGTTACTTTGAGTAAAAGGCTAGCCAACTGCTAGTAACTGTGAAACGTCTGCCTTGCAGTCTTACTTTTGAGTAAAAGGCTAGGCCCAGGGCACTGCCAGTAAACTGTGGAAAGTGCTGCCTTGCTGTCTTACTTTTTTTGGGTAAAAGGCGAGGCCCACTGCCCAGTAACTGTGGAAAGTGCTGCCTTGCAGTGTTACTTTGAGTAAAAGGCTAGGCTCACTGCTAGTAATAACTGGTGGAAAGGGTCTGCCCTTGGCAAGTCTTTACTTTTTTGCGTAAAAGGTTAGGCCCCACTGCCAGTAACTCTGTGGAAAGTGCCTGCCTTGCAGTTCTTACTTTTGAGTTAAAAGAGACTTAGGCACACTGCCAGTAAACTGTGGAAAGTGGTGCCTTGCAAGTCTTACTTTTGAGTAAAAGGATAGGCCCGCCGCTGACCAGTAAACATGTGGAAAGTGCTGCATTGCCAGTCAAGTTGTGCATTTTGAGTAAAAGGCGAGGCCCACTGCCAGCAACTGTAGGAACGTGCTGCCTTGCAGTTCCTTAAACTTTTGATAAAGTAAAAGGCGAGGCCCACTGCCAGTTTACTGTGGAAATGTTCTGCCTTTGCAGTGTTTACTTTTGAGTAAAAGGCGAGGCCCACTGCCAGTAAGCTGTGGAAAGTGCTGCCTTGCAGTCAATTACTTTTGACGTAAAAAGGCGAAGGTCCCACTGCCAGTAACTTTGTGGAAAGTGCTGCCTTGCGTCTTTACTTTTGGGAGTAAAAGGCTGTGGGTGGCCCACTGCCAGTAACTGTGGTAGAGTGTTGCCTTGCAGTTCTTACTTTTGAGTTAAAAGGCGGGAGGCCCCCGAACTGCCAGTAAATTTGGTGGAAAGTGCTGCCTTAAACAGTCTTACTTTTGAGTAAAAGGAAGGCGAGGCCCCCTGCCAGTAACTGTGGTAAAGTGCTGCCTTGGCCAGTCTTAACTTTTGGAGTAAAAGGGCGAAGGCCCACCACTGCAGTAACTGTGGAAAGTGCTTGCCGTTGCAGTCTTAATCTTTTGATAGTAAGGCGGATGGCCCACTTCCCAGTTAACTGTGGAAACAGTGCCTGCCTTGCCAGTCTTACTTTTGAGTAAAAGGTCCGAGGCCCACTGGCCGGTTTTTTTTGGTAAACTGGGTGGAGAGTGGTTGCCTTGCAGTCTTACTTTTGAGGAAAAGGCGAGGCCCCCCACCTGCCAGTAACTGTGAAAGTGCTGCCTTGCAGGTCTTACTTTTGGTGAAGGCTGAAGGCCTCGAAGGCCCTCCCCCCACAATGAACAGTAACTGTGGGAAAGTTGCTGAAGCCTTACAGATACTTCACTTTTGATTGAGTAAAAGGCGAGGCCCCACTGCCCATTAACTGGCTGGAAACAAGTGGTGCCTTATGTGCAAGTCATACTTTTTTGAAGTAAAATGGCTAAGCCCACTAAAAACTGGCCAGTAACTGTGGAAAGTGCTGCCTTGCAGTCTTACTTTTGAGTGAAAGGGCTAGGCCCACTTGCCAGTTAACCTGGGGTGGAAAGTGCTGGCTTGCAGTCTTACTTTTGAGTAAAAGGGAAAGGCAAGGCCCACTGCCACTAACTGGTGGAAGTGCTGCCTTGCAAGTCCCTTACTTTTGATGGTAAAAAGGGCGAGGGGGCCCACTGGGGGGCCAGTAACTTGTGGAAAGTGCTGCCTTGCAGTCTTACTTTTGAGTAAAAGGCGAGGCCCACTGCCAGTAACTGTGGAAAGTGCTGCCTTGCAGTCTTACTTTTGAGTAAAAGGCAAGGCCCACTGCCAGTAACTGTGGAAAGTGCTGCCTTGCAGTCTCACTTTTGAGTAAAAGGCGAGGCCACACTGCCAGTAACTGTGGAAAGTGCAGCCTTGTAGTCTTACTTTTGAGTAAAAGGCGAGGCCCACTGCCAGTAACTGTGGAAACTGCTGCCTTGCAGTCTTACTTTTGAGTAAAAGGCGAGGCAAACTGCCAGTAACTGTGGAAAGTGCTGCTTTGCAGTCTTACTTTTGAGTAAAAGACTAGGCCCACTGCCAGTAACTGTGGAAACTGCTGCCTTGCAGTCTTACTTTTGAGTAAAAGGCTATGCCCACTGCCAGTACCTGTGGAAACTAGTGTCTTGCATTCTTACATTTCCTTTTGAGTAAAAGGCGAGGCCCGCTGTCTATAACTGTGGAAAGTGCTGCCTTGCAGTCTTACTTTTGAGTGAAAGGCGAGGCTCACTGCCAGTATCTGTGGAAAGTGCTGCCTTGCAGTCTTACTTTTGAGTAAAAGGCTAGGCCCACAGCCAGTAACTGTGGAAAGTGCTGCCTTACAGTCTTGCTTTTGAGTATAAGGCGAGGCCCGCTGCCAGTAATTGTGGAAAGTGCTGCCTTGCAGTCTTACTTTTGAGTAAAAGGCGAGGCCCACTGCCAGTAACTGTGGAAACTGCTGCTTTACAGTCTTACTTTTGAGTAAAAGGTGAGGCCCTCTGCCAGTAACTGTGGAAACCGCTGCCTTACAGTCTTACTTTTGAGTAAAAGGCGAGGCCCACTGCCAGTAACTGTGGAAACTGCTGCCCTGCAGTCTTACTTTTGAGTAAAAGGCGAGGCCCGCTGCCAATAACTGTGGAAAGTGCTGCCTTTTAGTCTTACTTTTGAGTAAAAGGCAAGGCCCACTGCCAGTAACTGTTGAAAGTGCTGCCTTGCAGTCTTACTTTTGAGTAAAAGGCTAGGCCCACTGCCAGTAACTGTGGAAAGTGCTGCCTTGCAGTCTTACTTTTGAGTAAAAGGCGAGGCCCGCTGCCAATAACTGTGGAAAGTGCTGCCTTGCAGTTTTACTTTTGAGTAAAAGGCTAGGCCCGCTCCCAGTAACAGTGGAAAGTGCTGCCTTGCAGTCTTACTTTTGAGTAAAAGGCTAGGCCCACTGCCAGTAACCTGTGGAAAGTGCTGGCCTTGCAGTCTTGCTTTTGAGTAAAAGGAGAGGCCCCACCTGCCATAACTGTGTAAAGGTGCTGCCTTGGCTGTCACTTACTTTTGAGTAAAAGGCGAGGCCCACTGCCAGTAACTGTGGAAAGTGCCTGGCCCGTTTGCAGGTGTTTACTTTAAGAGTAACAAAGGCCTAGGCCCACTGCTAGTAACTGTTGGAAAACGGCTTGCCCTTGCAGTCCTTACTTTTGAAGTAAAGGCTATGCCCCACTGGCCAGTAACTTGTGGAAAACAACTGCTGCCTTGGCAGTTGTTGTACTTTTGAGTAAAAGCTAGGGCCGACTGCCAGTAACTGTGGAAAGTGCTGCCTTGCAGTCTTACCTTTTGAGTAAAAGGGGAGGCCCAACTGCCGTAACTGTGGCAAAGTGGCTGCCTTTGGCAGTCTTACCCGTTTGAGTAAAAGGCTAGGCCCACTTGCCAGTAACTGGGTGAAAGGTGCTTGCCTTTTCAGTCCTTACTTTTATTCAGTAAAAGGCTAGGCCCAACTGCCGTAAACTGTGGAAAGTGCTAGCCCTTGCAGGTCTTACTTTTGAGTTAAAAGGCGAGGCCCACTGCCATAACTGTGGAGGAAAGTGCTGCTTTTGCTTGTCCTTACTTTTGATGGAAAAAGGCGAGGCCCACTGCCCGTAACTGTGGAAAGTTGCTGCCTTGCAGTCTTACTTTTTGAGTAAAAGGCGAGGCCTACTGACAGTAATGTGGCAAATTGCTGCCTTGCAGTTCTTACTTTTTGAGAAACAAATCTAGGCTCGACTGCCAGTAACTGGGTGGAAACTGGTGTCTTTCAGTCTTAATTTTTGCTTTTATTGAGTAAAACTAGGGCGAAGGCCCGCTGCCAATAACTTTGGTGAAAGTGCTGGCCTTGCAGTACTTACTTCTTGAGTAAAAGGGCGAGGCCCACTGCCAAAATACCTTTGGAACTGCCGGCCTTGCCAGTCTTAAGTTTTGAGTAAAAGGGCTAGGCCCACTGCCAGTAACTGTGGAAAACTGCTACCCTTGCAGTCTTACCTTTTGAGTATAAGGCGAGGCCCACTGCCAGTAACTGTGGAAAGATGCTGCTTTGCAGTCCTTACTTTTGAGTCAAAGGCGAGGCCCACTGCCAGTAACTGTGGAAACCGTTGCCTGCTTTTTGCAGTCCTTGGGGGGGGAGGGGATTTTTTTGAGGAGGGGGGGGTGGGTTTTTTTTTTTTTTTTTTTTTTTTCAACCTTTTTGAGTAAAACAAGTCTAACGCCCACTGCCAGTAACTTGGTGGAAAGGTGTTGCCTTGCAGATCTTACTTTTGAGTAAAAGGTCGAGGCCCCACTGCCAGTAACTGTGGAAAGTACTGTTTTTGTTGCAGTCTTACTTTTTGAGTAAAAAGGCGAGGCCCCACCTGCCCAGTTAACTGTGAAATGTCTGCCCTTGCAGTCTTACTTTTCAGTGAAAAGGCCTAGGCCCAACTTCCAGTTAACTGTGGAAACCTGGTTGTCCCTTTTTGACAGTCTACTTTTGCTTTTGGAGTAAAAGGTGATTCCCGCTGCCAATAACTGTGGAAAGTGCGGCCCTTGGCAGTCTTGACCTTTTGAGTAAAAATGCCGAGGCCCACTGCCAATAACTGTGGCAAAAGTGTCTGGCCGTTGCCAGTCTTACTTTCAGGAGTAAAATGGCGAGGCCCACTGCCAATAAGCTGTGGAAAAAGTGCTGCCTTGCAGTCTTAACTTTTGAGTAAAAGGCGAGGCCCCGCCCAATTGCCAACTAACTGTGGAAAGATTGCTGCCTTGCAGTCCTTACTTTTTGAGTAAAAGACGTGCCCACCTGCCAGTAACTGTGGAAAGTGCTGCCTTGCAGTCCCTTACGTTTTGAGTAAAAGGTAAGGCCTAGGCCCACTGCCAGTAACTGTGGAAAAGTGCTGCCTTGCAGTCTTACTTTTGAGTAAAAGGCAACGGCCCACATGCCAGTAAACTGTGGAAAGTGCTGCTTTTGCTTGTCCACTGACTTTTTTGAGTAAAAGGTTAGCCCACTGCCAGTTAACTGTGGAAACTGCTGCCTTTTGCAGTCTTACTTTTGAGTAAAGGCGAGGCCCACTGCCAGTAAACTGATGGCAAAGTTGGCTGCCGTTGCAGTTCGTTACTTTTTGAAGTAAAACAAGGCGAGGACCCACTCCAGTAACTGTAAAAAGTGCTGCCTTGCAGTCTTACTTTTGTTGAGTAAAAGGCGAGGCCCCACTTGGCCAGTAAGCTGTGGGAAAGGGCTGCCTTGCAGTCTTACTTTTGGAGTAAAATAAGGCGAGGCCCACTGCCAGTAACTGTGGGAAAAGTGGCTTGCCATTGCCAGTCCTTACTTTTGAGTAAAAGGTGAGGCCCCCACTGCCAGTAACTGCTGGTGGAAAGTGCTGCCCTGCCAGTCTTACTTTTTGAGTAAAAGGTGAGGCCCGCACTGGCCAGTAACTGTGGAAACAGTGCTGCCTTGCAGTCTTAACTTTTTCAGTAAAAGGTGAGGGCCCATCACTGCCAGTTAACTGGTGGTAAGTGCTGCCTTGCAGTCCTTACTTTTGAGTAAAAGGTGAGGACCACTGCCAGTAACTGTGGAAAAGTGCGGCCTTGCCAGTCTTACTTTTTGAGTAAAACAGGCGGAGGCCCACTGCCAGTAACTCTGTGGAAAGGTGCCGCCTTGGCAGTCTTACTTTTGAGTAAAAGGCGATGGCCCACTGCCAGTAAACTGTGGAAACTGCTCCCTTGCAGTCTTACTTTTGAGTAAAAGGCTAGGCCCCCACTGCTATAACTGTGGAAACGGCTGCCTGCAGTCTTACTTTTTGAGTAAAAGGCAGGCCCACTGCCATAACTGTGGAAAGTGCTGCCTTGCTGTCTTACTTTTTGTAAAAGGCGAGGCCCCACTGGGCCCGTAACTTTTGAAAGTGCTGCCTTGCAGTGTTTACTTTTTGAGTAAAAGGCTAGGCCCCCTGCTATAACCGTGGAAAAGGGCTGCCTTGCAGTCTTTACTTTTTTGATTAAAAGGCTAGGCCCACTGCATTAACTGTTGGAAACTGCTGCCTTCGTCTTACTTTTTAGTAAAGACTAGGCCCACTGCCAGTAACCTGTGGAAATTGGTGCCTTCAGTCCTTACTTTTGAGTAAAAGGAGGAGGCCCTCTGCCATAAATGTGGAAAGTGCTGCTTGCTGTCTAACTTTTGAGTAAAAAGGACCAAGGGCGAGGCCCACTGCCAGTAACTGTGGAAAGTGCCTGCCTGCATGGTTTTACTTTTGAGTAAAAGGCTAGGCCCACTGGCTGTAACTGTGGAAAGGGCTGCCTGCAGTCTTACTTTTGAGTAAAGGCTAGGCCCACTGCCAGTAGACTGTGGAAACTGCTGCCATTGCAGTCTTACTTTTGAGTAAAGACTAGGCCCTCCATGCCAGGAACTGTGGGAAAGTGTGCCTTGCAGTCTTACTTTTGAGTAAAGGAGAGGCCCGCTGCAGTAAATGTGGACAGTGGCTGCATTGCAGTCTTACTTTTGAGTAAAAGGCGACGGCCCACTTCCAGTAACTGTGAAAGTGCTGCCTTGCAGTCTTACTTTTGAGTAAAAGGCGAGCCGCACTACCAGTTACTGTGGAAAGTGCTGCCATTGCAGTGTTACTTTTGAGTAAAATGCGAGTGCCCACTGCCAGTAAACTGGGAATGTGGCTGCCTTCCATTCTTCTTTTCATGAAAGGCTAGGCTCAATGCCAGTAACGTGGGAAAGTGCTGCTTGCAGTCTACGTTTGAGTGAAAGGCTAGCCCACTGACAGTACCTGTGTGAAGTGCTGCCTTACAGTCTTACTTTTGAGTAAAAGGCGAGGCCCACTGCCAGTAACTGTGGAAAGTGCTGCCCTTGCAG
The DNA here is from genome assembly GCF_015104395.2 of Macrobrachium nipponense. NCBI lineage: Eukaryota > Metazoa > Arthropoda > Malacostraca > Decapoda > Palaemonidae > Macrobrachium > Macrobrachium nipponense. The sequence continues at coordinate 79,116,857 of NC_087211.1, read as the reverse complement.
TCTTACTTCTTGAGTAAAAGCTAGGCCACTGCAGTAACTGTGGAAAGTGCTGCCTTGCAGTCTTACTTTTGAGTAAAAGGCGAGGCCCACTGCCAGTAATGTGGATGTGCTGCTTGGCAGTCTTAACTTTTCAGTAAAAGTGCTAGCCCACTGCCATACCTGTGGAGTGCTGCTTGCAGTCCCTTACTTTTGAGTGAAAGGCTAGCCCACTGACAGTAACTGTGGAAAGTGCTGCCTACAGTCTTACTTTTGAGTAAAAGACGAGGCACACTGCCAGTAACTGTGAAAGTGCTGCCTTGCAGTCTTACATTTGAGTAAAAGGCGAGTGCCGCCTGCCGTAACTGTGAAAGTGCTTCCTTTGCAGTCTTACTTTTGAGTAAAAGGCGAGGCCCACTGCCAGTAACTGTGGAAAGTGCTGCCTTGCAGTCTTACTTTTGAGTAAAAGGCGAGGCCCACTGCTAGTAACTGTTGTGGAGTGTTGCCTTACCCTTCTTACTTTTGAGTAAAATGCGAGGCCCACTGCCAGTAAATTTGGAAAGTGCTGCTTGCAGTCTTACTTCTGAGTAAAAGAGGCCCACTGCCACTAACTATGGAAAATACCCTGCTTTCAGTCTTACTTTTTGAGTAAAAGGCCTAGGCCCACTGCCAAGTAACTGTGGAAACTGCTGCCTTGTAGTCTTACTTTTGAGTAAAAGGTCGAGGCCCACTGCCATTACCTGTGGAAAGTGCTGCTTTGGCATTCCTTACGTTTGAGTAAAAGGCTGCCCGCATGCCAATAACTGTGAAAGTGCTGCCTTGAGTCTTACTTTGAGTAAAAGGCGAGGACCACTGCCACGTAACTGTGGAAAAGTGCTGCATTTAAGTTCATACTGTTCAGTAAACGGGCTAGGCCCACTGCCAGTAACTGGGAAAGGGCTGCCTTGAGTCTTACGTTTGAGTAAAAGGCGAGGCGCACTACAGTAACTGTTGAAAGTGCTGACTTTGCTGTCTTACTTTTGGAGTAAAAGGCGAGGCCCATGCCAGTACTGTGCAAAAGTGCTTCCCTTGCAGTCTTACTTTTGAGTAAAAGGCAAGGCCTACTGACAGTAACTGTGGAAACTGCTGCCTTGCAGTCTTACTTTTGAGTAAAAATCTAGGCTCACTGCCAGTAACTGTGGAAACTGGTGTCTTTCAGTCTTATTTTTGCTTTTGAGTAAAAGGCGAGGCCCGCTGCCAATAACTGTGGAAAGTGCTGCCTTGCAGTCTTACTTTTGAGTAAAAGGCGAGGCCCACTGCCAATAACTGTGGAAACTGCCGCCTTGCAGTCTTACTTTTGAGTAAAAGGCTAGGCCCACTGCCAGTAACTGTGGAAACTGCTACCTTGCAGTCTTACTTTTGAGTAGAAGGCGAGGCCCACTGCCAGTAACTGTGGAAAGTGCTGCTTTGCAGTCTTACTTTTGAGTAAAAGGCGAGGCCCACTGCCAGTAACTGTGGAAAGTGCTGCTTTGCAGTCTTACTTTTGAGTAAAAGTCTAGGCCCACTGCCAGTAACTGTGGAAAGTGTTGCCTTGCAGTCTTACTTTTGAGTAAAAGGCGAGGCCCACTGCCAGTAACTGTGGAAAGTACTGTTTTGCAGTCTTACTTTTGAGTAAAAGGCGAGGCCCACTGCCAGTAACTGTGGAAACTGGTGTCTTGCAGTCTTACTTTTGCTTTTGAGTAAAAGGTGAGGCCCGCTGCCAATAACTGTGGAAAGTGCGGCCTTGCAGTCTTACTTTTGAGTAAAATGCGAGGCCCACTGCCAATAACTGTGGAAAGTGCTGCCTTGCAGTCTTACTTTCGAGTAAAAGGCGAGGCCCAATGCCAATAACTGTGGAAAGTGCTGCTGCAGGTCCTAAACTCCTTGAGACAGGCGAGGCCCACTGCCATAAACTGTGGAAAGTGTCTGCCTTGCAGTCGTACTTTCGAGTAAAAGACGAGGCCCCACTGCAGTAACTGTGGAAAGTGCTGCCTTGAGTCTTACTTTTGAGTAAAAGGCGAGGCCCCTGCAATACTGTGGAAAAACTGCTGCCTTTGCAGTCTTACTTCTGAGTAAAAGGCGAGACCCACCTGGCAAAAACTGTGGAAACTGCTGCCTTGGCAGTCCTTACTTTGAGTAAAAGGCGAGGCCCACTGCATACTGTGGAAGCTGCTGCCTTGCAGTCTTACTTTTGAGTACAAAGGCTAGCCCACTGCCATAACTGTGAACACTGCTGCCTTGCATCTTACTTTGAGTAAGGCGAGGCCTGCTGCCAGAACTCTGTGGAAACTGCTGCCTTGCAGTCTTACTTTTGAGTAAATTCTTGGTAATGCGAGGCCCACTGCCAGTCAACTGTGGAAAGTGCTGCCTTGCAGTCTTACTTTTTGAGTAAAGGGCGAGCCCACTGCTAGTAACTGGGAAAGTGTGCCTTGCGTCTTACTGTTTGATAAAAGGCTGGCCCACTGCCAGTACCTGTAAAAAGTGCTGCTTTGCAGTCTTACCTTCTGAGTAAAAGGCTAGGCCCACTGACAGTACCTGTGAAAGTGCTGCCTTCAGTCTTACTTTTGAGTAAAGGCGAGGCCCACTGCCAATAACTGGGGAACCTGCGCATTGCAGGCTTACTTTTGAGTAAAGGCTAGGCCCACTGCCAATACATGTGGAAAGTGCTGCTTGCAGTCTTACTTTTGGGGGGAAAAGGGTATGCCCACTGTGTAATAACTGTGAAACTGCTGCCTTGCAGTCGTAACTTTTGAGTAAAAGGCTAGGCCACGGCCAATAACGGTGGAAACTGCCTGCCTTGCAGTCTTACTTTTGAGTAAAAAGGCTAGGCCCACTGCCAGTAACTGTGGAAGTGCTGCCATGCAGTCTTACTTTTGAGTAAAAGGTGAGGCCCACTGACGTAACTGTGATGCCTTGCAGTCTTACTTTGAGTAAAGGCCGAGGGAGCCCACTGCAGTAACTGGGAAAGTCTGCCTTGCAGTTTACTTTGAGTACAAAGGAGGGCCCACTGCCACGAACTGTGGAAAAGTACTGCTTTGCAGTCTAGTTTTGAGTAAAAGGCTAGGCCCATGATAGTGTAACTGTGGTAAAAGGGCTGCCTTGTCGTCTTCTTTTGAGTAAAAGGACTAGGGACCAAACTCGCCAGTAACTGTGGAAAAAGTGCTGCCTTTGCAGTTCTTAATTATCTGAGTAAAAGGCTAGGGCCCACTGCCAGTAAAAAACTGTGGAGAGTGCTGCCTTGCAAAGTCTTAAAAAACCTTTTGGGGATTTTTGGGGTTAAAAGGCTAGGCCCCACTTCCCAGTAACCTTGGTGGAAAGTGCTTGCCTTGTAGTCTTTTAACTTTTGAGTAAAAGGCTAGGCCCACTTCCAGTAGTAACCCTGTGGAACTGGTGTCCTGCAAGGTCTTAACTTTTGCTTTTGAGTAAAAGGCGAAAAAAGGCCGGCTGCCAATAAACTGTGGAAAAGTGCCTTTGCTTCGGCTGTCCTAACTTTGAGTAAAAGGCTTTTAAGCCACTTTTGCCAGTAAAAACTGGTGGAAAGTGCTGCATTGGCCCAGTCTTACTTTGAGTAAAAGGCCGAAGGCCACTAACCAATACTGTGGAAAGTGCTGCTTGCAAAGTTATTACTTTTGAGTAAAAGGCGAAGGCCACTGCCAAGTTAACTGTGGAAAGTGCGCCTTGCAGTCTTACTTTTGAAGTTAAAAGGCGAGGGCCCACTGCCCAGTAACTGTGGAAAAAAGTACGCTTTGCAGTTTTTCTTAACTTTGAGGTAAAGGCTTAGCGCCCATTTTGTAGGTTAAAACTGGGAAAGTGCTGCCCTTGTAGGTCCCTTACTTTGATAAAAGGCCTGGCCCAACTTCCAAAAGTAACTGTGGAAACTGGTGTCTGCAGTCTACTTTGCCTTTTGAGTAAAAGGCCAGGCCCGCTGCCAGTTTTAGTAAGTAACTTTATGGAACAAGTGCTGCCTTGCAGTCTTAAAAACTTTTGGAGTAAAGGCGAGGTTACCCACTGCCAAAAACTGTGGAAAGTGCTGCCTTGGCAAAAAAGTTCTTACTTTTGAGTAAAAGGCGAGTGGCCACTTGCCCAATAACTGTTTGGAAAGTGCTTGCCTTGCAGTCTTAAAACTTTTGGAGAGTAAAAAAAAAAGCGAGGCCCCACTGCCAGGTAACCTGTGGAAAGTGCTGCCTTGCAAAAAAGTCTTTACTTTAGGGAAGTAAAGGCGAAGGCCACTGACCAATAATCTATGGAAAAGGTGCCTTTGCAGTCTTCACTTTTGAGGGTTAAAAAGGCTAGGCCATGGCCCAGTAACTGTGGAAAGTGCCCTGCCTTGCAAAGTCTTAAACTTTTGAGTAAAAAGGCGAAAAGGCCCACTGCCAGTAACTGAGTGGAAAAGTTTGCCTGGCTTTGCAGTCTTGCTTTTGAGTAAAAGGAGCTAGGCCCACTGCCAATAACGTGGAAAGTGCTGCCCTTGCAGTCTTACTTTTGAGTTAAAAGGCGAGGCCCACTGAACAAAACATAAATTGGAAACTGCCTGCCTTGCAGTCTTACTTTTCTGGTAAAAGGCGAGGCCCACTGCCAGTAACATGTGGAAACTGCTGCTTTAACAGTCTTACTTTTGAGCTTCAAAAGGCGACGGAGCCCGCGAGGCCCTCTGCCAGTAAACTGTGGAAAAAACCGCTGCACTTACAGTCTTACTTTTGAGTAAATGCGAGGCCGCCCACTGCCAAGTAACTGTGGGAAAACTGCTGATCCCATTTTGTCAGTCTTAACTTTTGAGTAAAAGGCGAGGCCCCGCGATGCCAAAACTAACCCCCATGGAAAGTGCTACCTTTTAGTCTTACTTTTGAGTAAAAGGCAAGGTCCACGCCAGTAACTGTTGAAAGTGCTGCCTTGCAGTCTTACTTTTGAGTAAAAGGCTAGGCCCACTGCCAGTAACTGTGGAAAGTGCTGCCTTGCAGTCTTACTTTTGAGTAAAAGGCGAGGCCCGCTGCCAATAACTGTGGAAAGTGCTGCCTTGCAGTTTTACTTTTGAGTAAAAGGCTAGGCCCGCTCCCAGTAACAGTGGAAAGTGCTGCCTTGCAGTCTTACTTTTGAGTAAAAGGCGAGGCCCACTGACAATAACTGTGGAAAGTGCTGCCTTGCAGTCTTATTTTTTGAGTAAAAGGCGAGGCCCACTGCCAGTAACTGTGGAAGTGCTGTCTTGCAAGTCTTACTTTTGAGTAAAAGGCTGGGGCCCACTGCCAGTAACTGTGGAAAGTGCTGCCTTGCAGTCTTACTTTTGAGTAAAAGGAGAGGCCCACTGCCAGTAACTGTGGAAAGTGCTGCCTTGCTGTCTTACTTTTGAGTAAAAGGCGAGGCCCACTGCCAGTAACTGTGGAAAGTGCTGCCTTGCAGTGTTACTTTTAGGTTGAAAGGCTAGGCCCCACTGCTAGTAAACTGTGGAAACGGCTTCCTTGCTAGTCGTTACTTTTGCCGAGGTTAAAAAGGCTTAGGCCCAACTGCCAGTAACTGTGGGAAAACTGCTGCCTTGCAGTCTTACTTTGAGTAAAAGGCTAGGGCCCACTAGCAGTTAACTGTGGAAAGTGCTAAAGGCCTTGGCCCCAGTCTGACCTTTTGAGAAAAGGCGAGGGACCACTGCAAGTAACTGTGGAAAGTCGCTGTCCTTGCAGTATTACTTTGAGAAAAGGCTTTTAGGCCCACTGCCAGTAAAACTGGGAAAGTGCTGCCTTTCCAGGTCCCTTACTTTTGAGGTAAATAGGCCTAGCCACTGCCAAGTAAACTGTGGAAAGTGCTGCCTTGCAGTCTTACTTTGGAGTAAAAAAGGCTAGGCCCACTCGCCAGTAAACTGGGAAAGTGGCTGCTGCTGTCTAAACTTTTGAGGAAAAGGCGAGGCCCACCTGCCATTAACTGTGAAAAAGTGCCTGCCCTTGCAGTTTCTTACTTTTGAGGTAAAAGGCGAGGCCGACTGACAGGTAAACCCTGTGGAAACTGCCTGCCTTGCAGTCTAACTTTGAGTAAAAATCTCGGCTCAAAACTGGCCAGAGTAACGTGGAACCAACTGTGTCTTTCAGTCTTTATTTTTTGCTTTTGAGTAAAAGGCGAGGCCCGCCTGCCACAAACTGTGGAAAGTGTGCCCTTGCAGGTCTTATTTGAGTAAAGGCCTAGCCAACTGCCAATAACCTGTGGAAACTGCCGCCCTTGCAAGTTTTTCTTACTTTGAGTAAAAAGGCTAGGCCCTACTTTCCAGTAACTGTGGAAACTTGCTACCTTGCCAGGTTAAAACTTTTGCGGAGGAAGGCCCGAGGCCCACTGCCCAGTTAAACTGTGGAAAGGTGCGCTATGCCAGTTTACTTTGGATTCAAAGGCGAGGCCCACTGCCAGTTAACTTTTGTGGAAAGTGCTGCTTTGCAAAAAAGGTCTTACTTTTGAGGTAAAAAGTCTAGGCCCACTGCCAGTAACTGTGAAAGTGTGCCTTGCCGTCTTAACTTTTGAGTAAAGGCGGGCAAACACGGCCAGTAAACTGGGAAAAGTACCTGTTTTGCAGGTTTACTTTGAGTTTTAAAAGGCGAGGCCCATTGCCCAAAAAGTACTGTTGGAAAAGGGTGCTGCCTTGCAGTCTACTTATCAGTGATAAAGGCCTAGGCCCAAACTCGTAACTGTGGAAAGGAGGACAACTGGTGTCTTGCAGTTTACTTTTGCTTTTGAAGTTTAAACACGTTGAGAGAACCGCTTTTGCCAAAACTGTGGAAAAGGTGCGGCCTTGCAGGTCCTTACTTTGAGTAAAAGCTGAGGCCCCACTGCCAATAACGTGGAAACTGCGCCTTGCAGTCTTACTTTTGAGTAAAAGCTAGGCCCACTGCCAGTGAACTGTGGAAAGTGCTGCCAGCAGTCTTACTTATTGAGTAAAAGGTGAGGCCCACTGCAGGTAACTGTGGAAAGTGCTGCATTGCAGTCTTACTTTTGAGTAAAATGGCGAGGGCCCACTGGCCAGTAACTGTGGAAAGTGCTGCCTTGCAGTCTTACTTTTGAGTAAAAGGCTAGGCCCACTGCTAGTAACGTAAAAGTGCTGCCTGCAGTCTTACTTTTGAGTAAAGGCGAGGCCCACTGCCAGTAACTGTGAACGTGCTGCCTTGCAGTCTACTTTTGAGTAAAAGGCGAGGCCCACCTGCCCGTAACTGGGGAAAGTTGCTGCCTTGCAGTCTTACCTTTGAGTAAAAGGCTAGGCCCACGCCAGGTAAATCTGTGGAAAGTGCTTGCTTTCAGTCTTACTTTCAGAAAAGTAGGCCCACTGCCAGTACTGGGAAAGTGCTGCCTTGCAGGTTTACTTTGAGTAAAAGGCGGGCCCACTGCCAGTAACTGTGGAAAGTGCTGCTTGCTGTCTTACTTTTGAGTTAAAAGGCGAGGCCCTACTGCCAGTAACTGTGGAAAGTGCTGCCTTGCAGTCTATTTGAGTAAAAGGCGAGGCCTACTGACAAAAACTGTGGAAACTGCTCTGCCTTGCAGTCTTACTTTTGAGTAAAAGGCTAGGCCCACTGCCAGTAAACGTGGAAAGTGCTGCATATGCCTTGTCTTACTTTTTGAGTAAAAGGAGAGGCCAACTTGCCATTTTTTAACTGTGGAAAGTGCTGCCTTGCAAAAGGTCTTACTTTTGGAGCCCAAAAGGCGAGCCAACTGCCTAGTAAACTGTAAAGGTGCTGGCTTGCAGTTCATACTTTTGATAAAAGGCCAAGCCCACTGCCATAGCTTTTGTGGGAAAGTCTGCCTTGGCAAAGGTCTTACTTTTGAGTAGGCGCCCACTGCCACATACGTGGAAACTGCCTGGCCTTGCAAAGTTCTTACTTTGAGTAAGGCTAGGCCCAATTGCCAATAACTGTGAAATCTGGCTGCCTTGCAGTCTTTTACTTTCGAGTTAAAACGGGCTAGGCCCACTGGCCCTGTAAATTGTGGAAGTGCTTGCCCTTGCAGTCTTAACTTTTTAGTAAAAGGGGAAAGGCAACTGCCAGTAACTGGTGGAAAGGCTGCCACTTGCAGACTTACTTTCGAGTAAAAGGCGAGGGCCCACTGCCAGTAACTGTGGAAAGGCTTGCCTTGCCAGTCTTACTTGAGTAAAAGGCGAGGCCCACTGCCTAACTGTGGAAAGGCTGCCTTGCAGTCTATTTTGAGTAAAAGGCGAGCCCACTGCCAGTAATGAGGAAAGTGCTGCCTTGCAGTCTTACTTTTGAGTAAAAGGCGAGGCCACTGCGTAAACTGTTGGAAAAGTTGCTCAGTGCAAGTCCTACTTTGAGAAAAGGTGAGCCCACTGCAGTAAACTGTGGAAATGCTGCTTGCAGTCTTACTTTTGAGTAAAAGGTGAGGGCCCATGCCCAGTAAACTGAAAGTGCGCCTTGCAGTCTTACTCAAATCTGAAGATTATTTGTCTTTAAAAACAATAGATAACATTATTGTCAAAGTAAAAAAAACATGATAATATGAACAGTATCCAGGGTACCATCGTACTTCCTGACATAACGACGAGCCAATAAATAGAAAATGCTGTTAGACTCTCTCAAAAAGAGATACCCCAAGGTAGAGGATGCGAGGTTTTATGATGCAATAAGCAAAAGAGGTAATAAACAAATACTAAAAATAGCAAAAATAAAATTGAGGGTTCAGATCTACCTCAAAAAATAAAAATTCTAGGTCAAAATAGAGAATTAAGACCCTATATTCCAAAGCCACTGCAGTGTCAAAATTGCAGTAAGTATGGACACACAAAGAGAAATTGTAGGAATGAACCGGTGTGCGCTTACTGTGGATCTACAGAACACACCACAAATGGAAGTGCGGTGAACCTAAGTGTGTAAACTGTGAGCAGAATCATCATGCTAGATCCAAAGAATGCATGCATTACAATATACAACACTGAACTAAAAATGTTAAAAGAAAGGACAGGCATGCCTATCGCAGAGGCTTAAATTAGAATAAAAGTGAGAGGAATTCAAGATCCTGCTAAGAAACGTACATATTCCTCTATAACGGGAACAGTAATGAACAAAAAAACATACAGATAGAAGTAACAAGAGCAGCAAAGTAGAATCTAAGAAGAAGTCTGTAATAATGCAGGAAAAAACTAAGATAGTAAAAAATCAGGAAACAAGTGCAAATGAATTAGATAATATTCTATCAAATTATTTGAGGTGTTAATGCATATAGAAGCACAAGAAAATACTATCACAGATGTGGAAGTAGGAAGTTGTGATGTACGAAAATTAAAGAAAAAAAAAAACAAAAAGACCTTTAGAGGAGAACACCACCAAAAACAAAGAAAACCAACTATAATCAGAGAAAACATCAGTCAAACAAAAACCAAACCAAAAGATATGAAGAAAGAACAAAAACAAAATGTGGAACATACCTTTACTCCTAAAAATAATAATAAAAAAACCTATGGATGCAGAGATCCAAAAAACCAAAGAAGTGAGGAGAACCATACCATGGATGATGGTGACTATGTCAAGGGTGATGAGATTACTCATCACCAATAATCGGTACAATAAGAACAAATAAAGCAGTATATATACATGACACACATGTGGCTGCAATGATTGCTTCATTGCATTGTGCAAAGATAACAAAAATATTACAAAAGATTGCTTAACAAATATTATAAGAAATTTTATGAAATATAGAAAGAAAGAGGGCCACCGATTTAAACACCCATGAAAAGGATGTATGTGCATTGAGCACCTTAAAATATTATAAAGATAAACAACTGAATGTGGTAAATAAAATTTTAGAAAAAATTCAAGTGATGATAATACAAAAAAAAGAAAACAAAACACGACCGATATAACATAATATTTTCAATAGTTATATTATACAATGGAACGTAAATGGTCTACAGACCAGATTACACTGGGAGAAGTACAAAGGTTATTAAAGGAATATGAACCAATGATATTATGTCTACAACATGTCAATATACAATTCCAACAATAGGTAAATATACCTTAATATCAACATCACAGGTAGAAGAAGGAAATTTAGGTACAGCCATATATGTACATAACAAAGTATGTTATGACAAAGTACCTGTAAACATAGCTGACCTCCAAATATCAGGTATTAAAATTCGAATTAAAAACTATAATTATACCATTTATAATTTATACAACCAACCAAATAAAAATTACAATATTGATAAACTTGGAGAATTACTTAAAAATGCCAAAGAACTATGTTAATAGTAGGGATTTTAATGCTCACAACCCAATATGGGACTGTAACTGTTCAACTCAAATAGAGCAGGAAGTAAAGTAGAAGAACTTAAGATTCAAATGACATATGTTGTATAAATGATGATGAAGTTAGCACATATTATTCAAAAACACATGGAACATTTTCCTCTGTAGACTTAACTCTATGTTCAACAAGTATAGTTGACAGGTTAGATTGGAACACAATTGATGACTTGTACACCAGTGATCATTTCCCAATATTAATTTCCTTTTTACAAAATAACCCAGCAAAAACACGTTCCTCACTTATATTATAAAAGCAGACTGGGAGCAATATGAAATGCATACTAGAAGTATACCACCATTTGAATATCTAAAAGACCATAATGAAACTAATAAGTTTCTTGTTCATTCATCAAAAATGCTGCTGATAAAGCAATACCAAACTCAAAACCCCATCCAACAAAACACAAAGTTCATGGTGGTCCGAAAAGCTAACAGAATTGATAAATATAAAACACTCAATAGGGAGACGATTGGATAATTTGAATAGAAAGTTCAGTAAAATAAATAAAACATTACCAATATTAGAAAGTACTTTACAAAAAATGATTATATTGTTACTAGAAATTGAGGCATTAAAACCTATACTACAACAAAATATCTGCAAAATTTCGAAAGGAAGTAATTCAAGGAAGAATAATTTCATGGAGGAAATATGTATCAGATCTCTAATAATACTCCATAAAAAAATATGGGAAAAATTCAGGAAAATAAATGGTACCCATATGAAACCACCCAGACATGCCATATTAAAAGACGGAAAAAGAATACTCGATCCAAAAGAAATGAGTAATATAATAGGAGAAAACTTAGCGAATGTAAGTAGTGACAGAAATTTAGATGATCACTTCCGCATAAAGAAAAATAATATAGAACTAATAACAATAAATTTCGAAACAATAGAAGACATATATTATAATAGAAAATTTAATATGGAAGAGTTTGAATATGCTCTCACTAACAGCAATAAATCTGCTCCTGGATGGAGGTGACAATATTTGTTTTGAGATGATCTGCCACTTAGCACTCTGGCGAAGACATACTTGTTACAAATTTTATAATCATCTATGGCTTAGAAATTTATTTCCTGATGAATGGCGTAAAGCTATAATTATTCCTATCCCCAAACCTGGAAAAGATCCAAGTGATGCAAATAACTACAGAACCAATTTCTAATAACAGTTGCTTGTGCAAGTTACTAGAAAAAATGGTAAATGCTCGCATTAACATGGCACATTCGAGAAAATAAAATAAACTGACTCCCACTCAATTTGGGTCACAGTGCAACAGATCTACGTTAGATTCTCTCTAATAACCTCGAAGACCATATACGAAGAGGATTTGAGCGAAAGCAAATAACTGTAGCAGTCTTTTTGACATCGAAAAGGCTTATGATACTACCTGGAGGTACCCTATATTAAAAAACTTTACAAAATAACAACATTCGTGGACATTTACCTAGGTTCATCCAAAACTTTTTAACAAATCGTAGCTTTCAAGTGAGAATCGATGATGATTATCGAGAACATTTCCACTTGAAAATGGTGTTCCACAGGGAAGTGTCCTTAGTGGCACACTGTTTACCCTGGCAATTAATGATAATAAAAATCTACCCACTGGAATTAAAAGCAACTTACATGGATGATTTTGCCATATATTATTCAGCCTCTCGTATTAAACATGCAGAACGCATCATAATAAAAGTATTATAAAAATAAATGAATGGACCTCATCTGTAGGATTTAAGTATCCATACATAAGACTCAAGCAGTAGTATTTTATAAATATAAAAGATGATGAATGAGAAGTAATAGATTTAAAATCAGAAATCATAGTATACCAATTAGACAAACTGCAAAATTTTTAGGTTTAGTGTTTGATACTCACTTAAACTGGAAACCACACATAACATACTTGAAATCAAAATGTAAAAAGCATTAAAATCTAATTAGAAAATTATCAAACACTAATTGGGGAGCCGATAGACAAACCCTTACATTACTGTACAAAGCAACAGTCCTATCTATAATTGATACGGTAGCGAAGTATATGGCTCGGCGTCAGACGCAGCACTGAAAACGTTGGACCCAGTTCATAATGAGGGCCTTAGAATATGTTCAGGAGCCTTTAAATCATCACCGACCTCTTCCTTACAGGTTGAATGTGGTGAACTACCTCTCTCTCTCCATAGAGAGCTTGTTATAATGAAGAGTGCTCTGAGAATTAGGACAAGCGATTCTCCAACAAAAAATTATTTGAACTCAGAGATATTTTTATAAACATCACCCCATCCACCCCCTTTTTCCAATTAGAGCTAGAAGACTGTTTGAGTCACTAAATGTGAATATACAAATTCCTCCAGTAGTAAAATTACCTCCGCCTTGGACAATGAATAAAATGAAAACTTGCACACAATTAAAATATTTATCAAAAAATACTTATATACGCCATCACACCATAGACAAACATACAATAGAACATATGAACCGAAAAGGAAGGTCCACATTATGCAATATTCACAGATGGATCTAAATCGGAACATGGAGTGGGATATGCTGCAGTGTCCCAGACAAATCATACCAATTCTCTCTTCCTAATACAGCTTCAATATTCACAGCAGAACTTTGCGCAATAGCCTCGGCCATAAAAATAATTAAAGAAACATCACTCAATAATTTTGTGATTTTTAGTGACTCGAGAAGTGCCATAGAAGCCATCCAGAGTTACAAACCAAAAAATAATATAGTACAACAAATTAAATTATCATTTCATAAATTAGATATTATTGGGAAAAAAGTAGAAATATGTTTTTGGATCCCTGCCCATGTAGGGATCAAAGGAAATGAAGAGGGCTGACAAAGCAGCCCAAAGAAGCAATACAAATGACAAGATCAAGTGTGAATCTCCCAATGAGTGATTATTGTAACATACATAAAGATGGGTATTTTAAGGAAATGGCAACATATTTGGAATGAAGAGTCAGGAAAATAACAAATTAAAGCAAATAAAACCTGATGTTGGAAAATGGAGTTCATCATATCAGAGAGAGAGACATGAACAAGTAATTCTGACAGTCTACGTATAGGCCATACCCGTCTGACACATGGACACTTAATGAGCAGCCCACACGACTCTGCTCCAGACTGTTCGGAGTGCAAGGAGTTGGTAACAGTCAGACATGTCTTGTGCGAGTGCCAAAGTATGACCAGAAGAGACTGTCAACTTTGGAATAAGACAATAAAGAAATTTTGTCAGAATCTTTTACATTTTCGGTAGTTCCGATTTTGACTTTTTGAGGAACTGCATTTTAATTGATAAAATATAAAACATTGTGTTTTTAGTGAATTTTAAAACATTTCAAAAAAGTTAAAACTAATTCTGAATTTTAATATACCGTTTAGTATGTATTGTAAGGGAACATGAGTAAAAGTATTTATGTGTGTGTGTTCTAGTATGAAAGCATTTGCCATGGTGCAATGTATTTATTTATCCTGAATGACCAACTTGGTCCCAGCTCTGGCCTAAGAGCTAGACCTGGCATTTTATCTAATCCTTCGGGCCAGCCTAGGAGAGCTGAAAATCAGCTCAGTGGTCTGGTTAAACTACTTTTATAATAATAATAATAATAAACAGCCTACCCAATAATAAATCGCCCGGCTGTGATGGTCTTCCTGCAGAGGCCCTCAAACTCTGCCATCCGATAATTTACATTTTGCTAGCTGCCCTATTCAATGCATGCATAATTCACCGGTTTCTTCCAGACTCCCTACTCTTAGTTCACTTGATACCATTAATCAAAAACAAGCTAAAGGATGCAGCTGACCCTGGCAACTACGGCCGATTGCAATCACAACGATGGCATCGAAGATACTTGAATCTGTTCTTCTAGTGAGACTTCTCCCCTTTCTACACACCACTGACAACCAGTTTGGGTTTAAAGCAAACCACTCAACCGACACCTGCATCTACATACTGTAAGAATTGCTGAACTACTACCTATCATCAGCCTCTCCGGTTTTCCTTTGTTTTGTAGATGTGAGAAAAGCATTTGACAGAGTAAACTACCTGAAGCTCTTCCTGAAGCTGCATAAAAGGGGCACACCCCTGTATCTAATGGCATTTTACATTGCTGGTTCTCCACACAGCAATTCTGTGTCAAATGGGGTAACGTATTATCTTACACCTTCGGCTCCTAAACGGGCTTCGGCAAGGGGCATCCTCTCTCCATACCTATTTAATACGTACACAGATGCCTTGAATGTCAAACTGAACTCGTCCCAATCGGATGCACCGTCAATGAAACAACTATAAACAACCTGTTACGCGACGATAGGTTCTGATTTCCCCATCAGTGCAAGGTCTCCAACGACTCATCGACACCTGCCGCCAATATGCAGAGGAATTTGTATAATCTACAACGAAACCAAGACCCAGTGCATGTCGCTGCTCCCGAGGATCGCTTTAAAGCATTATTGCAGAACCTCAAATTTTCCTCCGTCGAAACCAATCGGCTGGAAATTGTCGCACGAACTTTCCGGTCATTTGGGTGCACATTATCCCCACCGAACGACCTAAAAGATACGGCGAGCCATTGAACAAGAGGCGTCGTAAGCTATGTGCAGCTGGGCCAAACTCTGATTGCAAGGCAGGTTTTGCCTTCTGTCACCTGAGGACGTTGAAAACTGGCTGCTATTCCGCCTCGTACTGCTAACGAGTGATCTAAGGGGTTCCGTTCACTCTGGACCGAACTCTCTGATTTTTTTTAACCCGAGAGGACCATGAAGACGCATCAACTGTTGTGCCACAATGACATTCTGAGGGACGCCTCACAAAAACACTCCCCACCGCTACCACTCGCCACACAGATTTTTCATAGGAAAACCACCTAGACAATTTTTTTAAAAATACCATTGTTAGGCGAAAACAATGTCCCAGTCTGGTAAACCCGAGTGAGAAAACCAGCAAGCTCCGCTCATACAAAGCATCCATAAGGATATGAAGCAAGAAGAAAAGCTTAAATTGTGGGAAAGCTGGGAAAAGGAGGACTTTGTATCCCCTAAAAGGAGCTTAATCTCTGCTATTGGCACAAGATTGTCATACTGCAGTTTTTGTCATTATTATACATTTGATTGCTGATATTTTAAATTTTTGTCATTATTACTTGTGATTACTATCAAGTTAAAGGTTTTATTTACATTTAATTTATGTATTAAGCCCTCTGGACTGACTACTGGTAACCACCTAAGGTCCTCTAGTTGAAATTTAAGTTATATAATATGTTGCAACCAAACTGTTATTACCTCCTCAATGCATATTTTTTTTTCTCACCCAATATTATTAATGTTATTACAGTATGATGATTACTAGCTTTTATGCTACCCTCAGCTATTTTTGTGGATAAGTGGCCGATTATTCATTTTCTCATTTTCTTTTTGTTTTCTACTTTTATCCATGTCTCATGTATCTAGATTGTTTATGTTACTGATTCCTGTATTTTGTATGTTCAATGTATTATGGCCCGAGCTGAATAAATAAAGCATAACATTATATAATATATATATTATTATATTAATATATATATATGCTAATATATTATATGTATATTCATCATGTTGACTATTTTTATCCATTCCTGCGATTGAAATACCAATAATAACATCCCAACCACATTACTCCGTGGGAATGTAAACCAGAAAAAAAAAAAATTCGCTTGGCATGAGAGCGGAAATGAATAGATCTGGAATTCCCCAAAACACCAGATGCAAAGGAAAAATTTATTGGGAGTCCCCCCCTGAAAAATTCAACATTTGGCTCAGCGGAAGGCTTTTGTTGTTATTTTTGTGGGGTTTTGGTTTTCTAATAGGGAATTCATTTTTATATTTAGCGGAGAGTTTTATTGATCATCTTTTACTTATTTTTTTTTTCAAAAGTTTGTATTAGGTGCCGTTTAGGGAATTTGTATGGTGTTTTTTTGTTTTGTGTAATTTCGTAATAATACGAATAAAGTTCATTTTTGATTTTTCTGTTTTAGAGTTCTTTTAAGATCTCCCAGATATTAGTGGACAATTGGAAAAACGGTTTGTTTTTTTCTTAATTGATTGTCTTTGTATTTGTACGTAAGAATTTGCGTTCAATTTGGCTATTGTGTAAAATCATTCTTCTGTTGTACTAGGATACTCCCCAGGAAACACGTCACAACTTATTGTACTATAAGATAATGTACAAAGTCTCGCTTTTTATGGCTAGTAATGTATGTATGTATTGTGTTGTATGTTATGTATGTAGATGTATGTATGTTATGTATGTGTATAACTGAGTCAACGAAAATTTATGGAAACGTGATGAATTATATAAACTAATTGCAAAAACCTACGAAGGAAAGTGAAAAAATGGAGTATAAGGACGAAAGAGTCGAAATGTCTTGCAGCGGGTGCTCTATTGGTTCACATTAAAATATATATAATAGATATATATATATATATATAATAATCATTGTATAATATATATATATATATAACTATATATATATATTAAATAATAGAGTATATATTATAAATATATATATAATATATATATATATATATATATAAGATATATTATAGTATAAATATATATAATGTCTACCCAGTATGCCTGTGTGGAGCTTTTGTCAATCTAGTAAATATATATCTAATAGTATATATTATATATAGATATATATTATATAATATATATTATATATATCTAAATAATATATTATGTCTCCAGTTTAGGTCCTGTGTGGCAATGTTCTGTTTGATGGTTTTGTGTTGAATGATAGGAGAGGATGAAAGATATCGACTTTTTTTTTTGATTTCATTAGCTAAACCAGTTTTCAAAATAAACTAAGAACAAAACAAAAAGTGGAAAAAGTAAAACTCTGACAATATTTTGATTGCAAAAGGATGTGTAATATTGTATGCAAGTAAAAAATTTGTAGGAAATAAACTATACCTTTGAGATTACCAGATGGCAACTTAAGCGCTTAAGAGCTAATAAACGATATTCATATAACTAGGGCTGGATAGTCAAACTTGTATCGTTATTTTAGCGTAAAGAATTCGTCTATGAAAAGACCTAATCAACTTTTCATCCAGATGAAGAACACTTTATGAAAAAACTAAATAGGCGACCCCACCGATATAAACGTTAATAAGCATTCTTTTTTTTTTCTTTTTTCTTTTTTTTTTTTTTTTTTTTTTTAGTAGTACTGTGAAAATCTTTGTTAAAGTACCCACCACCATGAATTAGCCAAGGAATCCTCTGCCCTTAATGCACTCTTTCCTTATATGTATGGCCACAGTAAAGATTCATAAAGAAGGCAAACCCCCCAACTCGGGAAAACCCCTTATCCAGTTCTATACGGCTCAGCTTCTTAATCATTGTCAAGATGGTTAGGATCTCTGTTTTAAAATCCGCTTATAGGAAAATATATCTAGAGGCACCATATTTAAAAAATACAGAATAAACCTTATGTGACCAAAGTTTTTTGGAAACTTAAAGCTACAAATGCAAGGTTGAGATTTAGTTTTGATGTACAATTCACTTTGTTTACGAAAATATTACCCATTGGATGATCTGCTAGAGTTTTATAAAAGGAACAAAAAAAAAAAAAGGAAAAAAAAAAAAAAAAAAAAAAAAAAAAAAAAAAAAAAGATAAAAAAAAAAAAAAAAGTGAAAGATTAAAAAAAAAAAAAAAAAAAAAAGAAAAAAAAAAAAAAAAAAACAAAACAAAAAAAAAGAAAGAAAAAAAAAAAAAAAGAAAAAAAAAAAAGAAAAAATGTAAATTATTCCTAAAATTCCATTTCAAATTAATGTTTTTCTTAAGTTGATTAATGTTGTGCTTAGTAGGATAATACGTTTAACGTTTAATGGTGTTTTCATCAGACAGATTTTTGGTTTGGCAAGGGCGGAAGCTGTTTGTATCTGCAGCCCTCTCACAAATAATCTATATCAGATACCTAACCCAATTCATAATTACGTTTACTTTGACATGGATTACAGATACGTCGACGACATAACTATGCCTGTGGCCACGGGATCGCCATGAAACCTCGGGAGTTTTAGAAACTTTTGAAACGGTTCTGGTTCCATCCATAAAGTTCAAATTTGGAAACAGAAACAGGAATAAAACCTTCCTACCCATTTCTTGAAAACAGTCGTTTATGAGAAACGACAAACGGATTTAAATTCAAAGTATCTTGGAAAAACCAACAGCAATGAATGCTATCATTCTTAATTTTTCCAGCCATCAGCCCCAAGATAAAATGCACAGTCTTCTCAGGGATGTTTTCACGAGCCATATAGAATTTGTAATTTTTTTTTTTTTTTTCCTGAATTCCCTAGAAGAGGAAATTTAGCACATACCTATGAAATTGCAGGAGAATTATGTTACCCCGGGATTATAATTGTTAGTTGCCTCCAAAAGTGCCAAAATATAATTTTTATTGCTACAAAAGCTCAAGTTTTTTTGAAATTGAAAATATTTTAGTTTTATGTGCCTCTACCGGATGTGAATTTTTATCAGTTGTTACGTAGCCTGAAATGTGAAAGTAAGTGTTGCTTTTTAGCAATAATTTCGTCTGTCAAGAAGGCATTATTTTGTAATAAACCACCCAGTAAATGCCAAAACCAGGAGATGGTTGTGCAAAATTAAATTGCTCAACTTGTAATTTTACCTTATTTATTGGACAATCTGGTAAGGCAATGAGAGAGTTACGCAGCATAAATAATAATGTCATGGTTGCAAACAAAAAAAACAGTTCAAGTGCCATTTTTTGTCACGAGAGAGACTTTGAAACCCCCACCCATTGACTGCAAATTCTAAAAAACGGACAGAGGTCGTTTTTTAGAAGGTTCATCAGTGCCTGAACGGATTGTGGGGTCCGGGGGGGGCTGGGGATCAGGTTGAATGATGGCCTCATTAGTTCTTTTGTTTAGCCAACATACGGATTCTGAAACGGGATGGTCCTTTGTTTAAGATGGCGGGGAATTTTGTTGAAATTTCTTTTTCTTGTTTTTAAAACGAGTTATTAAGATATTTAAAAACAAACATATAGTTTTGTTACTGCGAATTTTGTAAATAAATAACTGGCATATTTCCGCTAAGTACGTTGTTGACATTGTTTGTATTGTATTTGGTGATAATTGCTTTTTTGTGTAAGTTGTTTTGTTCTTAAAATTGTTTTAGTACCCACTGAAGCTGCACTTTGGAATAAAAGTTGTGAAAGTCTTGGGTACCTCCTTGCTTTCATTTTCACGGTGAGGATCTTTTATATATTTATTCTATATATATTATATATATTATATATATATAATAATATATATGATATATATAATATATGCTTCAATACAACTACTTTTCATGGGTAATTTTAATGTTAGTCGTGGCCCTTTTTCATTTTAGACCCTTTGTATCTTGTAACATGTGTTTAAGAATGACCTCAAAAGATATAATTTATATAAATTACTGACTTAAATTAAAAACAGTTGCCTTAGAGTTATTAAATTTTGTTTGTTGAAATGTATGGTTCTGTCATGTTATTGTTGGAATTATGGAGTTTTGTTGTACCAAGTTCCGAATAGGATGTCAACCTATTAATCCTTTAATTGGTCTGGAAATTGTCTCTGAGATGATTGTTTCTTAAAACCCTTTAATTGCACCCATTGTTTCTGCTTTTGGGTTTGGGAAGGTTTCTTATCTTCCAGGTGTGTCGTATTCTAGATACTAATCCCTTTAAATAATCCCTATCTGTCAGTTATTACAGAACCTTTCTTGTAGTGTCTTTTCTCGTAGTTTTATGTCAGTATTCTCGCTCAGAGTAAAACGGAAACTTTAAATACAGTCGAAAAGATCATTGCAGAACCTCCTTCGTATATTTTTCCATTCGGGTGGCATTTATCTTTATTTATGGATTTATCACGTTCCTAACTTTCGTCGATTCAGTTATTACATACATTATAATATATTAATAGTATAAGTATATATATATATATATATATATTAGATTATGATATCTCTATATATATATATATATTTATATATAATATATAGCAGTTAAGGGTTCAAATGGAGAGATATGTTTAATATGGGCGTTTTGTTCAAAGGCAACGTTGCGGGACCAGCCCACCATTTTCAAGCTGAAACAATTACAATTAATAGAAATGAAAATTAACAAATAAATTAACTCATCTAAAAAACATATCAATTGTACAATACATAAAGCAAAATTAAAAGAACACCAACGAAAACTCAAGTACCATTTCCAGTTAGAGGGTAGGAACCACGAGGACTAAAAACAAAAACAAAACACGAAGGCATCTATGGTTGTACAAAGGGGTGGAGGCAGGTTTGGTTAGTTTCCAGTTTCGGAACAAAACCGTCTTTATTAAAGAGCGAATTCCCCCCCCTCCCCCCCCCCCCCCCCCCGCCCTCAAAGGATCCGCTAGCTGCATGCGGAGAAGACACTTTTCGAAATGATCTTAAAGTTTTTTATATTCCAATATTGACTGCATTTCTTTGTTGTGCGGTCCACGGATGCTGGAAAAATTAATTTAGGAGATGATAAATTTGATGTCTCCATTTAATTTAAACCCTACCGCTAATACTATCCCGTTCTGACGGCTTACCCCTTCGGTTTATATGATATATATATTATAATTATAATATATATATATATATCAATTTATTATATTATGTGTGCTGTGTGTTGTGTGGGTGTGACATTTGCTATCTATTAATATATAATATATATACTATATATATATATATTATATATGATATATATATATCTATATATATATATATATAAATATATTATATATATAATATATATATATTATTATAATATATTGGTGTAGTGTGTGTGGTGTTGTGTGTCTGCATTATAATATATAATATATATATATATATATTATATATATGTGTGTGTGTGTGTATTGCATATATTATATATATATATCTAATATATATATATAATATATATACGTAATATATAACTATATATATTATATATATAGCTATAATACCCATATACACTTATTATTATATGTATTAAAATTTTTTTTTTAAAAATTTTTTTTTCTTGGGGGGGGGCCCCCTGTCCCTGGTTGTTCAATATAAAAAGCAAGGGAACACTAGGTAGATCAAATAATTTTGTGGAGCCATTTCAGGTGTGAACTAGTGAAAAAAAAAACAAAAGAATGTTTTAAAACTAATCACTAAAAATTCAACTTTTTCTTAAAGAGGCGTTGAGTGCTTCAGTAACTGTGAAAAAGAACGCCCACTGTTTTTTCCATACCCTGAGTATGGAAGAATCTATAATGATATGTGATATAAATAAACAGAAACAAATGAAATATGTTGAGTATTAACGAATACGCCACAGGATCTTTGCCTTCGAACCTGTCATTCCTCTCACAGAAATCACGCAGACACACAAATCTAAACCGCATGAATAAACTTAGATATTAACGCAAGAATATATGTGGAATCTCCGCTGGAAATATATAAATTTCTTCATAGAAAACCACCACAAAAATAACGACGGCTTCTGCCCCGCGAAATGTGAATTTTCGCTCCCTGTATTTTTCTCATGCACCGAATATCTTGGGAACTCAAATGTATTCACTCATCTGTTCATACAGCGCAATATTTTTCTGCTTTACATTTCCACCGGAGATGCGGTCAGGGGTATTTGTCTAAAGAGCGCCCACACACAATGGGCAAAAAAATAATCATAGATGTCATATATAATAATGTATATAGATGTATACACATACTATATATATATATATATATATATATATATATATATATATATATATATCTATATGTGTGTGTGTGTGTGTGTGTGTGTGTGTGTGTATACACATTGAGCTTACAAATGTTCTTTCATATCCAATTCGCTCTACCTCGCAATTAATATATTTTCATATATGTTAATCGAAGGGGAATTTTGGAGTTGATAATAATTTCGTCCTCTCGTGGGTTCGAACCAGCGCCAGCGGACAGAGGAGAAATCAGGGCTCAGTGCCGTTATCGACTGAAGCCCTGATTTATCGTCTGTCCGTTTGTGCGCTGGTTCGAACCCACGAGAGGACGAAATTATTATCAACTAAAAAAATTCCCTTCGGTTAAATATACATTGCAAAAAATATTATTGATTCCGGGTAGGTACAGTCGAATTGGGAAATGAAAGGACATTTGTAGCTCGATGTATGTAAATGAATGGCGGTGATGTCAAAAAATTCATATATTATATATGTATATATATACATATATATATATATATATATATATATATATATATATATATATATATAATATATATATATATATATATGCACATACACATACTATAACACATAGTAGTAGTAGGTTGTTTTTGTTGCTGGTTGAAATAATAATTAATAAGCATTTTTGATATTAATAATCATTTATTGAAAGATACCAATGTTCTATCATTCATACTCATGGGGATGATGTGGCTGTGGGCACGTGACCAGCCCCCCCCCACACCCCCCCCCCCCCCACCCCTCTACCCTAAATTCGCCACTGTTTATTAAGGTAGTTAAAATCTGCTGTCAGACTAAGAGTGATTGAGGTGGTTCACCCTTTTGTTTTATGGAGTGAAAATGTGGGTTAGAACTAGAATTTATTATTCAATCACTTCATGCAATGACCTAACATTTTGCCATGCACGTACAACACCATACAAACATTCAAACAAATAAATCTAGACGAGCAAAAAATCTATCGTTAGGTGCCAGTTCATGAGAAAGAGCATCGAGCACATCCGTAACAAAAATGAATTCGTTTTTATACAACGTTAGATAGCCAAAGAAGATAATTCTCTCGAATACGACTGCTTTAAATAACCAACATATCTCTTCCATATCTATGCAAATGAAGGCCCACGGGAAAGGTTTTCCATCCGAACTTTGAAAGTTTCGTCATAAACATACCGTTCGTTTTACAGACGCAGTCGTTTAGCAATCCTTTTTACCGACCTCCTGAGAGAAAACCCATTAGCAAAAACAGGTTTCATCAACGGTCTGATTTTTCTCGGGGAATTTCGATTCAGATGCTGGAGGAATAAGTTATTTTTCCCCGTTAATTGTGCTCATTTTTTAGAATGACAAAAGAGTGATATTCAGTGACCGCAAACGTACATATAACGCAGGCGTGTCACGACAGACCACCACAACCACACACACACACACAGGATTGTTTGATAAAGTGGCTTTGAGTAAAAAAGCTGGTCGAGGGCCGTTTTGTAAGTTTGAATAATATGGTAGCATGAATTTTCATGAATTGTTTTTGATCTCTCTCTCTCTCTCTCTCTCTCTCCAGTCTCTCTCTCTCTCTCTCTCTCTCTCCAACTGTACCCCTCTTCAAACATCCCCCTCGAGTATGGTTCCTTCACGTGGTGAGGGGGTAAGGGATTCTGCCTTCAAGTTTGCGAAGGCCGAATCCTGACGGAACGCCTACAAAACTTTTGGCATTAATTTGCGTGGACATTTCCACTTTCAAAAAAAATTTTTCTGCTTGGGTGAGACTGGGAGGGGTTGTGTGGTTTGGAGGGGTTTGCATTCGAAGCTAATTGTGGTAGTTTGTGGTGGTGAGTCGCCACCCAATACGGTTTTTTTGGACCCAAGAGATGGTGATGGGATTTTCCCATTGTTATCTTAAGGGCGGAAAACCAGTCTCCAGGGATCAGCCCATGGCGGAAATCCAGGGGGGGCTGGTTTTTGGGATGGGACTCCTGGCTTTTGTCCGGAAGCCCACCAATATGTTTGGAGTGGGGAGTCTGTCCCCATTAGTGGGGGTGGAACTCCCAGCAGGCAGATTGGCTTATACCTGGGCCACTGCAAGCATATTGGTGCTATCCCGAAAGGGTAGGGTATGGGGCAAGACCGATGGGGAAGCAACTTCTACGTGTGCCATTGGTGGAGATGTCGGACCCTGTCTAGTCCGCGATACCTTGTTGGTCTTCCCAAGCAGTTGTTGTGTGTGTGTGTGTGTATATTCCCCCCCCCCCTTTTTTTTCCTTCAAACTAACATGGAATAAATATGTCTAGTACATTGTCCCCTGGATCCCCCGACTCTTTGGCACCGTTGACAACCTTAGAGGCTTGGATAAGGACCTCCCTTTGCCATCCCCAACCTCCTCCAATGAAAACATCAAAGATTCTTTGATTGTTACTACAAGCCCTTATGTAGTTCAGAACAGAGGAAAGAATAGCAGATTTAATAATAGAAATAAGAATGCTAATCCTGATATTGAATTTTACTTGGATCTCAAGTGAACCTGAGACTTATAATAAATACCTTTCTCTTGATCTCGACAAAAGCATAAAAGAACTGAATATATTTGATGTTCCATAGAGATATTGTAAATGCATTGGCAGAGAACCAAAGATAGCCTCTCAAGGTGAAGGAAGCTTACTTGTGGAAGTTTCATCACCAGATGAAAGTAGAAAATTACTGTCTATTAGTGCTGTAGAAGAAGCACAGCAAAATGCACTCCTCACAAAACAATGAATCAGTCTAAAGGAGTAGTGTATAGTACTGAACTCCTACATTATTCTGAGGACACTCTCCGGAAAGAATTTGCTGATCAAAAAGGTGGTAGATGTGAGACGAATCAAGAAAAAAAGTATTGGGAATATTACATCCAACACCTACTCTGATACTCACCTTTGATTGTTTGAGACTCCCTAAATTTCTGAAAGCTGCATGGCTTCACCTGCCAGTTAGACAGTATAT
This sequence comes from Macrobrachium nipponense, assembly GCF_015104395.2. Lineage (NCBI taxonomy): Eukaryota > Metazoa > Arthropoda > Malacostraca > Decapoda > Palaemonidae > Macrobrachium > Macrobrachium nipponense. The sequence continues at coordinate 79,091,795 of NC_087211.1, read as the reverse complement.
TCCCGCTCCCAGAAGATGTTTCCATTGCCAAATGTTTGGCCATTTGATAAACAACATGTAGGAAAAAAGAAAGGAATGAACCAGCCATATGCTTTAACTGTGGAAGAAAAGAGCATGGGAATTGTGAACTTACTCCATGCTGCCCTAATTGTGGGGGAGACCATAATGCAGCACATAAATCATGTATCAAATATCTCATTGAAAAAGAAACACTTTGTATCAAGACTCAAGAGCGCATTACCTTTAAAGAAGCAAGACAAAAGACTTTGCAGAAATTCAACACCCAGAAGTCATTTGTAGATTGCAGTAAAAGGAAATGAGAAAGACAAAAGAAATTGAATCTCAAAAAAGTGTAATGAAGATAAAGAAGAAAAAAATGGATGCTGGGAAAATTGTCAACAAGAGGGCTTTAAGTGAAGAGTCTGTAACAATGCCTGAATCAAAAGTCAAGCACCTTGAGAAAGGAGATACATCCGTAGAAAATTGTTGATTCAAAACAAAAAATGAGTAAACCTTCACCATCCTGTGGTTCAGCTTACCCTCATAGAAACATCGGAATTAATGGAAAATAATGAGTCGTATCCCACTATCTTATCATACAACACAGCAGCAACAAATGTAGAACCTAAGGCAAACAAAATGTTAAACTCAGTTCAGCTTGGTTTAGACAATAAAATTAGACTAGTTGAAAATGATAAACCAGATACTGCAAGGGTCGAAGATAATACTAAAGATACTGCTGTTTCAAATACCATCATAAGTGATCACTTGGTACATTCAAATGGACCCTCTAAGTACTCCTTCGACATCTGGAACTGTACGCAAAAAGTCCGTCACAAAACTCAGATGTCATCTTCGAAGAAAAAACCTAATAAACGATCTTGGACAGGGGATCATCCTCTAGAAAATAGGTACTTTCTCTGCTATACTACAATGGACTGAACTGCATGGGACTTCGCGCCAAATATGAAGAGCTATATGTTTGCTAATACTATAATTCCAGTACTTATAATCCAGTATGCTTAGCACTACAAGAGACTATGCTAAGCAACAACAAAATGCTTATTCCTAAAGAGTTTTTTGCATTCCACTCCCAATTCCCTATACAGGGAAATTCGGGTGGAAGTGCTCTTCTTGTAAGACGAGATTATTTACTCACTCAAAAATACAGTTGCAAACTCAATTACAAGCTGTAGCTGTCAAAATTCACTTAAAAAAGACTTACACAATTTGTTCATTGTATCTCCCTCCTAATAACCCAATACTTGAACGACAGTTAACACACTTGTATGAACAGCTACCCCGACCATTTCTGATATTGGGAGACTTTAATGGTCGACATGAACTTTGGGGTGACATTTTAACAAATCAAAGAGGAAACCTTATCTTATCATCAATAGAAAATTTCAGATATGACCCTTTTAAATACTGAAAAACCCACCCATTTTCACATTCAGACTGGTGCATTTTCATGTATTGACTTATCTATCACCAGTTTCTGATACTCATTCATTGACTTCAACTGGGAGGTATTGGAAGATCTATACGGCAGTGATCATTTTCCAATTGTCATCAGAACTGAGAAATATGAGCCAGTATACAGAATGCCTAGGTGGTGTACCAATAAAGCAAATTGGCCCCCCTTTTCGAGGAACTCAGTTATACCATTGAACTAGATGCAAAAAGATATGCCAACAACAATAGGAGAAGCAGTGTTCTATTTAACAATGATTTTTACGTTTGCAGCAGAAAAGGCAATCCCAAAAACCAGTGGAAAATTGCGTCGGAAGCCTGTTCCATGGTGGAATGTTCAATGCAAATAAGACATAAAGCCATGAGAGCAGCTTATACTAGGTACAGAAGACATCGCTGTGAATGCTACTTGATCTCCTTTAAAATAAAAAGGCTCGAGCCAAATTCAGATGGCAAATAAAGCATGCGAGACGAGAATCATGGGCACTTTTTATATCAACAATTACCTGGAAAAACACCTATGAGCAAGATCTGGACAGTTATTAAGAAAATAGCAGGAAAGTACAATCCTAGTCCCCTTCCAGTTTTAAAAGTAAACGGTGACTTATAACAGACTCAAAGGCTGTAAGCAATGTTTTGCAGAACATTTTGCAATGATATCAAGTAGGGATGAAAATTCTCCATTCTACAGGGAGAGAGTGTTAGAGAGTCTGAAACAATTGATTTTACCTCTTTTAAATCTGAATCATATAATATGCCTTTTACCATGGAGGAATTTTATTTGCTCTTGGTAACAGTAAAAACACTGCACCTGGACCTGATGAAATTTTATATGAAATGATCAAGAATACTTCAAAGGAAACTAAATTTTTATTTTAAGTATTATTAATAGAATTTTTTAAGGAGAGTTGGTTACCCTAGTGTTTGGGAAATAGCAACAGTTTTACCCTTTGTTAAGCCAGGGAAAGATTCATCTGCTCCCTACAAGCTATAGACCAATAGCTTTAACTTCCTGTTTTTGTAAACTTATGGAAAAAATGGTAAATTTTTAGGTTGGTATGGTTTTTTAGAATCAAAGAAGATTATATCATCATCTCAGTGTGGCTTTCGCCGTATGCATTCTTGCACAGATGTATTGATACGTTTGGAGAATGCAGATTTGCAGGCATTTGCTCTCCAAGCAGCATTTGTGGCGGTTTTCTTTGACCTAGAAAAGGCGTATGATACTACCTGGAGGCATGGAATTATGAAAGTCTTGCATGAAATTGGTCTGCGTTGGAGAACTACCACTTTTTATTAAAGTGTTGTTTTTAAAAAACCGTTATTTTAAAGTCAGAGTAGGTAGTACTTTGTCTAATTTGAAAGAACAAGAGGAAGGAGTACCACAGGGAAGTGTGTTAAGTGTCACTCTGTTTGCCTTAGCCATAAATGGGATAGTCTCAAAAATTCCAAAAGATGTAATGTCAACAATGTTCGTTGATGATTTATCTATTTCGTGTGCTGCATCTAAAATGTCTGTTGCAGAGCGAAACTCAGTTGGTAATAAATAAAGTTAACAGTTGGGCAGCTGAGCATGGTTTTAAATTTTCCTCTGCCAAAAACAGTTGTTATGCATTTTTGCCGTATCAGAGGGGTTCATCCGACCCAGATCTGTTTTTTAAATGGACAGAGACTCGCATGTGTACAGGAAACAAAGTTTTTAGGCCTCATCTTTGACAGCAGGTTGACATGGAAGCTCATCTCAGGAGCCTCAAAGTCAATGCATGAAGGCCTTAGATGTTTTAAAAGTCTTAGGTCATACAAATTGGGGGGCTGATAGAAAGCACTTGTTACATGTTTATAAAGCAATAGTTGCTTCAAAATTGGCATATGGGTCAGAAATCTACTCATCAGCTACGACAAGGAGATTAGATACTTTGAATGCAGTTCATCATGGGGGAATTAGAATTGCAACAGGAGCCTTTAGATCCTCTCCAATATCTAGTTTATTAGTGGATGCAGGTGAACTGCCCTTAGATCTGATAAGAAAATTTACCCTGTTGAAATATTGGTACCGCATACAGAGAACTCCTGAGTCCTTAGCTTACAATACTGTTTTTAAAGGCAATTTTTGTATTTATGAAAAATATGCTTCATACCAAAGCCTTTTTGTACAGGTAAAATATGCATTAGCGGAGCTCAATGTATAAAAGGAAAAGTAATTCCAGCAAAATTTTCAAGATTCCCTCCATGGAAGTTGCCCTCTGTGAAATATTGTAAATGGTTTTCTGGTTGCAAGGCAGACTGTTCAGGTGATATTCTTAAGCAGAAATTCCTTTGCCATGCTGAAAAACATGATAACTCAAGGCAATTCTTTACCGATGGCTCCAAATCCAGTGCAGGCGTTGGGGTTTGGAGTGGTATACCCTGACAGTAGTGTTAGTGGTGCATTACCAAGTTGTGCTTCTATTTTTACTGCTGAACTTTTTAGCATTTTAACAGCCCTAAAGAAAATTGTAACTTTAGAAGGAGATAATTTTACCATTTTTAGTGATTCCAAGAGTGCCTTGGAAGCTGTTTGGGCATCTTTTAATCCAGTACACCCTGTGGTACTGGAAATAACAGAGTGGTTGTTTTTATTAAAACAAAACCAGAAGGTAGTTAACCCTGCTGTGGGTTCCTTCACATGTTGGTATTGTTGGAAATGAAACGAGCTGATGAATTGGCTAAGTTAGGTACATCAAAAAATCCAAAAAAGTATAGCAATTCCCTGTTCAGACTACATTCCTGAAATTAAAAAGACTGTAGAATCAGTTTGGCAATTCTACTGGACAATAGAGAGGGCAATAATAAAAATGATAGAAACCTCACTGATGTTAAATCAACCCCATTGGCTTTGTATATTGTTAGAAAAGGACCGTCCGGAAAGAGACTGCATTATGTAGGTTACGGATCGGCCACACAACGGATTACTCATGGGTTTTTTAATGAACAATGACCCTGAACCATTTTGTGAGGATTGTCTTGTTCCCCTCACAGTAAAACATTTAATAGTAGAATGCCCCAGCTTAATATCAGCAAGGAACCGTCATTTTAACGTAGTTGGAAGAATGGATCTTAAACTAGATGCCATTATAGGCAGAGATTTTAATGAGATAAGCTTTTTAGTTACCTTCGAGAAGCAGGTCTTCTTGAAAAAATTTAGGTTAGTTTTGGTCAAGATGTTTGAGTTTTGTGTATGTGTTAGTATGTGTCAGTGTATATCATTTGCTTTTAAGTCTTTTTAGATCAGGAAATTTTTATGTACATAAAATTTACCTCCAATTGATATATCTATTACCATATATAATGTTTTAGTACTTTTAATATCTATTTATTTTGACAGCAACTCTGTAGAATTTGGAAGTTTGCGGGGTGCCTATGTTGCTTGTATTTTTTGTTTACAATTAATTTGAAATAGGTGTGTAGGTGAGATAGGTATTTTGTGTGTTTTTGGGTTCTCTGTAGTTCTCTGACAGATTTATATAAACATATTTATAGCATTTTAATTGACTTTTTCCTTTGCAATTCCTTTTAATGATACGGCGTCAATAACCTCGTCGTTGCGACGCCAGTAAGAATTAATAAATCAATCAAAACTCTTCAAACATCTAAACAACTGGGCACTTAATTCACTGACAGAGAGAGAGAGAGATTAAATCTCCGTATTGAAAAGTATGTTATTTTAATCCAACATTATTAGAAATAAAGTAAATCCTGGAATCATTTGAAAATAGTATCAGCAGTGAAATAGTATAGAGAAAAATCGACACGAAAGATGAAATCATGTGGGCAAATTATTCTAAAAAAATGATAAAGTCACACGATAAAATCGTTGAAGTTTTTAAATTAATTTAGATATAATTAATCTCACCGACGATAACAAAACCGAATCCCCCAGTAAAACAAAATATTATGTAAAAATTTGCGTTAATATACGCAAATGAAATCAGCGAGTCAAAAGACTTAAAATGAAAAAAAAAAAAAAAAAAAAAAATCTTAACCTGAGTATTTCGTTACCCAATGCAGTTCCAGTATTTTCCCTATGACTTGTTTCCAAGATTTCCTGAAGGTGACGACATGGCATTTGGAAGAGGGAAATCAAAATGAGTATTCCCAGAAATGGAATTTCAATGAATGTCCTTTTCGTCTCGGTATCTTACTGATGAGTAGTCAGTGCAGAGGTAATTTACAATATATATTTTTTTAAAGTGACGTAGATGAATGAACAGTTTGCAATAGAGAACCCGAAGTAAGAAATTAGGAGCTTGAAGAATCAAGAGCTAAGCTATAGATTATGAAAACTCTAAATTTGGTCTGAAATAACCCTTTTTTCCTACAGTACAAATTTCATTACTGAATAGAACTTTCAAACTCTGAAGAAAGTCTTCTCGAAAATCGAGCGAAGAAGTTTGACAACGGCAAGTTAATTACCTAAGAAATTTATATCATGGAGAAGGACTGAAATAAACGAAGGAAAAGGATTGAGAAAAAGAGGAGTAGGAGGAAAGAACAAAGGCAACTACTACTATACGATCACAAAGGGTTTTGTTAACGACTTCAAGCAAGGAGTAAACAAGTGTTCACTTCTCTTTGAAATGGAGGTTGAATGTTCTCAGTGAGATTCGTTTATCAGATTAGTATATGAAATGTAACTCAGAAATTGATAGATAGACGATAGAGGATAGATAGACAGGTATAGCTATAGATGCAGATATAGATCATCCTGTTCGCGTCAAAGCGAACTGTTATTTTCTTGTGTGCGCAACTCCAGCCCGTATATTCCCTGTGATAGGCTTATCGCCTTTAACACCACCTGGTGCTCCTTTTTCCGAAGCGTCATGTTTTTATTTCGATATTTTGCCCAGCTCTCGAAGCACGGGTGTGCAAAACAACCTATAGGCTTTTTATTACATTTTCTTTGACTCCTATTTTTGTGGGAAGGGCCGGTGTCCTATGGAACGAGGGGGAATGCTGCTATGGAGAAAGGGGCCTCTGTTTTCAATAGCTTTTTTTTTTGCCACCGGATTTCCTATTGCTTTTACATTGGACTGTAGAAAGGATAGAGAGCGAGAGCGAGAGAGAGAGAGAGAGAGCATAGAGAGAGAGAGAGAGAGAGAGAGAGAGAGATTTTGCATTTAATTTTTTCCTAAGATTGAAGATATGCTTACCTAACAAAGCCAATAATAACAGGAGTCAGACGATGCAAGTTGGTCCAGTTTATTGTATCAGTAGTTTCCGATTCGTAATCTGTCACTGAGGCAGCTTCATCTATGTATATGAATATTCTCGCAAATGATGTTAGTGCGCAGTAGATATAAGCAGGCAATTATGGAGAATTTGTTTGCCGGTATCTATACGGACAAATAGAGTAATATTTTGACGAGAAGTTTTTATAAAAGTATTTTTATAAAAGGGAGGGACAGCTCTCATTAAGATAGTGCCACCAACAGTTATGTCACATTTTATATTATTATTATTATTATTATTATATTATTATTATTATTATTATTATTATTATTATTGAAAAATCCTCATTCTAGCACGATTGATAAGGGGAACCGAACAGATTCCCGAAAACTATCCTTGCTGTTTTTAAATTTAAATATATGTATATTTACATAACTGTGAATTTGTTTCTCCATTATTATTATTATTATTATTATTATTATTATTATTATTATTATTATTATTATTATTATTATTATTATTATTATTATTATTATTATTGTATAATAAAAATCCACAGTTATATAGTAAACTATAATTTTTAGAATGTAAAGGTATAAAGGGTATAAAAACGAAGACTGTTGAACACCTGAACGGCGTTTCTCATCAAGAGCAAGAGGTTAATTGACAACTCATCACGGAACTTCGGAAGTGCTGGTTCGGGTGTTGCCAAGGGATTTTTACTTAGTAACGTGTTTTACCATATAATTGTGGATTTTTATTCCACAAATTGTTTTTTCACGAGAGTAGTAATATAGTTCATTATATAATTAATTGTGGATTTTTATTACACAAATGGTTGTTCATGAGTTTGTGAATTTTTAGCATTACTAGTATTATTTTTTTTTTTGTCTATCACAGTCATCCTATTCGACTGTGTGGTAGTTATAGTGTGGGGTTCCGGGTTGTTTCCTGCCTCCTTAGCCATCACTTTCCCACTATGTGCGCTTTTTCTAGGAGCACTCTCATCTGCATGAGTCCTGGAGCTACTTCGGTATCTAGTTTTTCCAGGTTTCTTTTCAGGAATCTTGGGTTCGTGCCGAGTGTTCCTATGATTAATGGTAGTTTTCACTGGCACATCCCTTATCCTTCTTATTTCTATTTTCAGGTCTTGATACTTATCAAACTTTTCTCTTTTTTTCACTTCTATTCTAGTGTCCCATGGTACTGAGACATCAGTGAGTGATACTTAATTGATTTTGTCAATCAACGTCACGTCTGGTCTATTGGCACGTATCACCATATCTGTTCTGATACCATAGTCCCTGAGAATCATTGCTTGATCGTTCTGTCACTCCCTCAGGCTGGTGTTCGTACCACTTGTTACTGCAAGGTAGCTGGTGTTTTTGCACAAGATCCAGTGGAGGGCTTTTGCTACTGGATCATGCCTCTTTTTGTAATGGTTCCGTGCAAGTGCCGGACATTCTCTTGCTATATGGTTTATGGTCTCGTTTTTCATATTACACTTCCTGCATACTGGCGAGATGTTATTCCCATCTATCGTTCTTCAGACATATCTGGTTCTTGCATTGGTTTGTTGCGCCATTCATCTGTTCTGTTTGTCATACTCCTGTCTGTGTATATTTCTGGGACTTCGTCTACTTTTATCAGTCCTTCCCATGCACTTCTTAGAAACTCGTCTTCATTGATTTTCAGATATTGCCCCAGTGCTCTGTTCTCGATGTTGACGCAGTCTACCATGCTTAGTAGCCTTCACCCTCCGTCCTTTCGTGTTACGTATAGTCTGTTTTTGCTCTTGGGTGTAATGCTTTGTGTATTGTCATGTGTTTCCTAGTTTTCTGGTCTGTGCTGCGGAGTTCAGCCTTCGTCCACTTCACTACTCCTGCGCTGTATCTGATTACTGGTACTGCCCATGTGTTTTATGGCTTTCATCATATTTACGGCGTTGAGTTTTGACTTGAGTATCGCCTTAAGTCTGTGCATATAATCTTTCCTGAACGTGTCCTTCATCTCTTGGTGTATTATTATTATTATTATTATTATTATTATTATTATTATTATTATTATTATTATTATTTTATTATTATTATTATTATTGAAAAATACTCATAGTAGCATGAGTCTTGAAATGGGTAACAAATCCACAGTTATGTATATATGTACATATATTTAAAGAAATCTGTACGGGAATCGAACAGTTTCCCGAAAGCTTTCTGTTCAGAGTTATCCTTAACTGGATTTGTTTTTTCATTATTATTATTATTATTATTATTATTATTATTATTATTATTATATTATTATTAATTATTATTATTATTATTATTTGTAAATAAGGAGTCGATGTGTTCTATTTCAGACTTGGGTCATAATTTGTATTATTAACCCTCAGACAGCTGATTCGTCTACATAGTGTGCAGAAGAAAATGAATTTTTTTTAACTGACATTAGGCGTCTCTCTCTCTCTCTCTCTCTCTCGTTGCGTTTTCCATAGACTTTCCACTGTATTATCAGTTAAGGAGATACGCTGTGAAATATTTACAATATTTCACAGAGGGCAACTTCCATGGAGGGAATCTTGAAAATTTTGCTGGAATTACTTTTCCTTTTATTACATTGAGCTCCTCTAATGCATATTTTACCCTGTATCCAAAAGGCTTTGGATATGAAGCATATTTTTCATAAATACAAAAATTGCCTTTAAAAACAGTATTGTAAGCTAAGGACTCAGGAGTTCTCTGTATGCGGTACCAATATTTCAACAGGGTAAATTTTCTTATCAGATCTAAGGGCAGTTCACCTGCATCCACTAATAAACTAGATATTGGAGAGGATCTAAAGGCTCCTGTTGCAATTCTAATTCCCCCATGATGAACTGCATTCAAAGTATCTAATCTCCTTGTCGTAGCTGATGAGTAGATTTCTGACCCATATGCCAATTTTGAAGCAACTATTGCTTTATAAACATGTAACAAGTGCTTTCTATCAGCCCCCCAATTTGTATGACCTAAGACTTTTAAAACATCTAAGGCCTTCATGCATTTGACTTTGAGGCTCCTGAGATGAGCTTCCCATGTCAACCTGCTGTCAAAGATGAGGCCTAAAAAACTTTGTTTCCTGTACACATGCGAGTCTCTGTCCATTTAAAAAACAGATCTGGGTCTGGATGAACCCCTCTGATACGGCAAAAATGCATAACAACTGTTTTTTGGCAGAGGAAAATTTAAAACCATGCTCAGCTGCCCAACTGTTAACTTTATTTATTACCAACTGGAGTTTTCGCTCTGCAACAGACATTTTAGATGCAGCACACGAAATAGATAAATCATCAACGAACATTGTTGACATTACATCTTTTGGAATTTTTGAGACTATCCATTTATGGCTAAGGCAAACAGAGTGACACTTAACACACTTCCCTGTGGTACTCCTTCATCCTTTGTTGTTCTTTCAAATTAGACAGAGTACTACCTACTCTGACTTTAAAATAACGGTTTTTAAAAACACTTTTAATCAAAAAGTGGTAGTTCCTCCACGCAGACCAATTTCATGCAAGACTTTCATAATTCCATGCCTCCAGGTAGTATCATACGCCTTTTCTAGGTCAAAGAAAACCGCCACATAATGCTGCTTGGAAGCAAATGCCTGACAAATTGCTTCTCCAAACGTATCAATACATCTGTGCAAGAATGCATACGGCGAAAGCCACACTGAGATGATGATATAATCTTCTTTGATTCTAAAAACCATACCAACCTAAAATTTACCATTTTTTCCATAAGTTTACAAAAACAGGAAGTTAAAGCTATTGGTCTATAGCTTGTAGGGACAGATGAATCTTTCCCTGGCTTAACAAGGGTAAAACTGTTGCTATTTCCCAACACTAGGGTAACCACTCTCCTTAAAAATTCTATTAATAATACTTAAAATAAAAAATTTAGTTTCCTTTGAAGTATTCTTGATCATTTCATATAAAATTTCATCAGGGTCCAGGTGCAGTGTTTTTACTGTTACCAAGAGCAAATAAAAATTCCTCCATGGTAAAAGGCATATGATATGATTCAGATTTAAAAGAGGTAAAAAATCAATTGTTTCAGACTCTGCTAACACTCTCTCCCTGTAGAATGGAGAATTTTCATCCCTACTTGATATCATTGCAAAATGTTCTGCAAAAACATTGCTTACAGCCTTTGAGTCTGTTATAAAGTCACCGTTTACTTTTAAAACTGGAAGGGGACTAGGATTGTACTTTCCTGCTATTTTCTTAATAACTGTCCAGATCTTGCTCATAGGTGTTTTTCCAGGTAATTGTTGATATAAAAAGTGCCCATGATTCTCGTCTCGCATGCTTTATTTTGCCATCTGAATTTGGCTCGAGCCTTTTTAAAGGAGATCAAGTAGCATTCACAGCGATGTCTTTCTGTACCTAGTATAAGCTGCTCTCATGGCTTTATGTCTTATTTTGTCATTGAACATTCCACCATGGAACAGGCTTCCGACGCAATTTTCCACTGGTTTTTGGGATTGCCTTTTCTGCTGCAAACGTAAAAATCATTGTTAAATAGAACACTGCTTCTCCTATTGTTGGCATATCTTTTGCATCTAGTTCAGTTAACTGAGTTCCTCGAAAGGGCCAATTTGCTTTATTGGTACACCACCTAGGCATTCTGTATACTGGCTCATATTTCTCAGTTTCTGATGACAATTGGAAAATGATCACTGCCGTATAGATCTTCCAATACCTCCCAGTTGAAGTCAATGAATGTATCAGAACTGGTGATAGATAAGTCAATACATGAAAATGCACCAGTCTGAATGTGAAAATGGGTGGGTTTTTTCAGTATTTAAAAGGGTCATATCTGAATTTTCTATTGATGATAAGATAAGGTTTCCTCTTTGATTTGTTAAATGTCACCCAAAGTTCATGTCGACCATTAAAGTCTCCCAATATCAGAAATGGTCGGGGTAGCTGTTCATACAAGTGTGTTAACTTGTCGTTCAAGTATTGGGTTATTAGGAGGGAGATACAATGAAACAAATTGTGTAAGTCTTTTTTAATGTGAATTTTTGACAGCTACAGCTTGTAATTGGAGTTTGCAACTGTATTTTTGAGTGAGTAATATCTCGTCTTACAAGAAGAGCACTTCCACCCGAATTTCCCTGTATAGGGAATTGGGAGTGGAATGCAAAAAACTCTTTAGGATAAGCATTTTTGTTGTTGCTTTAGCATAGTCTCTTGTAGTGCTAAGCATACTGGAATTATAAGTATTAATCAAACATAGTAGCTCTTCATATTTGGCGCGAAGTCCCTGGCAGTTCCATTGTAGTATAGCAGAGAAAGTACCTATTTTTCTAGAGGATGATCCCCTGTCCAAGATCGTTTTATTAGGTTTTTTTCTTCGAAGATGACATCTGAGTTTTGTGACGGACTTTTGGTACAGTTCCAGATGTCGAAGGAGTACTTAGAGGGTCATTTGAATGTACCAAGTGATCACTTATGATGGTATTTGAAACAGCAGTATCTTTAGTATTATCTTCGACCCTTGCAGTATCTGGTTTATCATTTTCAACTAGTCTAATTTTATTGTCTAAACCAAGCTGAACTGAGTTTAACATTTTGTTTGCCTTAGGTTCTACATTTGTTGCTGCTGTGTTGTATGATAGATAGTGGGATACGACTCATTATTTTCCATTAATTCCGATGTTCTATGAGGGTCAGCTGAACCACAGGATGGTGAAGGTTTACTCATTTTTTGTTTTGAATCAACTTTTTCTACGGATGTATCTCCTTTCTCAAGGTGCTTGACTTTTGATTCAGGCATTGTTACAGACTCTTCACTTAAAGCCTTCTTGTTGACAATTTTCCCAGCATCCATTTTTTCTTCTTTATCTTCATTAACACTTTTTGAGATTCAATTTCTTTTGTCTTTCCTCATTTCCTTTTATTTTTACTGCATCTACAAATGACTTCTGGGTGTTGAATTTCTGCAAAGTCTTTTGTCTTGCTTCTTTAAAGGTAATGCGCTCTTGAGTCTTGATACAAAGTGTTTCTTTTTCAATGAGATATTTGATACATGATTTATGTGCTGCATTATGGTCTCCCCCACAATTAGGGCAGCATGGAGTAAGTTCACAATTCCCATGCTCTTTTCTTCCACAGTTAAAGCATATGGCTGGTTCATTCCTTTCTTTTTTCCTACATGTTGTTATCAAATGGCCAAACATTTGGCAATGGAAACATCTTCTGGGAGCGGGAAATATACTGTCTAACTGGCAGGTGAAGCCATGCAGCTTTCAGAAATTTAGGGAGTCTCAAACAATCAAAGGTGAGTATCAGAGTAGGTGTTAGATGTAATATTCCCAATACTTTTTTCTTGATTCGTCTCACATCTACCACCTTTTGATCAGCAAATTCTTTCCGGAGAGTGTCCTCAGAATAATGTAGGAGTTCAGTACTATACACTACTCCTTTAGACTGATTCATTGTTTTGTGAGGAGTGCATTTTGCTATGCTTCCTTCTACAGCACTAATAGACAGTAATTTTCTACTTTCATCTGGTGATGAAACTTCCACAAGTAAGCTTCCTTCACCTTGAGAGGCTATCTTTGGTTCTCTGCCAATGCATTTTACAATATCTCTATGGACACCAAAATATATTCAGTTCTTTTATGCTTTTGTCGAGATCAAGAGAAAGGTAAATTTTATTATAAGTCTCAGGTTCTTGAGATCCAAGTAAAATTCCAATATCAGGATTAGCATTCTTATTTCTATTATTAAATCTGCTATTCTTTCCTCTGTTCTGAACTACATAAGGGCTTGTAGTAACAATCAAAGAATCTTTGATGTTTTCATTGGAGGAGGTTGGGGATGGCAAGGGAGTCCTTATCCAAGCCTAAGGTTGTCAACGGTGCCAAAGAGTCGGGGGATCCAGGGGACAATGTACTAGACATATACCATGTTAGTTTGAAGGAAAAAAAAAAAAAAGGGGGGGGGGGAATATACACACACACACACAACAACTGCTTGGGAAGACCAACAAGGTATCGCGGACTAGACAGGGTCCGACATTCTCCACCAATGGCACACGTAGAAGTTGCTTCCCCACGGTCTGCCCCATACCCTACCCTTTCGGGATAGCACCAATATGCTTGCAGTGGCCCAGGTATAAGCCAATCTGCCTGCTGGGAGTTCTACCCCCACTAATGGGGACAGACTCCCCACTCCAAACATATTGGTGGGCTTCCGGACAAAAGCCAGGAGTCCCATCCCAAAAACCACCAGCCCCCCCTGGATTCCGATGGGCTGATCCCTGGAGATGGTTCCGCCCTTAAGATAACAATGGGAAATCCTCACCATCTCTTGGGTCCAAACCGTATTGGGTGGCGACTCACCACCACAACTACCACAATTAGCTTCGAATGCAAACCCCCTCCAAACCACGAACCCCTCCCAGTCTCACCCAAGCAGAAAAATTTTTTTTGAAAGTGGAAATGTCCACGCAAATTAATGCCAAAAGTTTTGTAGGCGTTCCGTCAGGATTCGGCCTTCGCAAACTTGAAGGCAGAATCCCTTACCCCCTCACCACGTGAAGGAACCTACTCGAGGGGATGTTTGAAGAGGGTAACAGTTGGAGAGAGAGAGAGAGAGAGAGAGAGAGAGAGAGAGAGAGAGAGAGAGATCAACAATTCATGAAAATTCATGCTACCATATTATTCAACTAAAACGGCCTCGACCAGCTTTTTTATCAAACACTTTATCAAACAATCCTGTGTGTGTGTGTGTGTGTGTGTGTGTGAACGCCTGCGTTATATGTACGTTTGCGGTCACTGAATATCACTCTTTTTGTCATTCTAAAAAATGAGCACAATTAACGGGGAAAAATAACTTATTCCTCCAGCATCTGAATCGAAATTCCCCGAGAAAAATTAGACCGTTGATGAAAACCTGTTTTTGCTAATGGGTTTCTCTCAGGAGGTCGGTAAAAAAGGATTGCTAAACGACTGCGTCTGTAAAACGAACGGTATGTTTATGACGAAACTTTCAAAGTTCGGATGGAAAACCTTTCCCGTGGGCCTTCATTTGCATAGATATGGAAGAGATATGTTGG
>NC_087211.1:79034509-79072009 GCF_015104395.2 Macrobrachium nipponense | reverse complement strand
GACTTTAACAAAGATTTCACAGTACTACTATAATGCTTATTAACTTTATATCGGTGGGGTCTCCTATTAGTTTTTCATAAGTGTCTTCATCGGATGAAAGTTGATTAGTCTTTTCAATAGACGAATTCTTACGCAAAATAACGATACAGTTTGACTTATCAGCCCTAGTTATATGAATATCGTTATTAGCTCTTAAGCTCTTAAGTGCCATCTGGAATCTCAAAGGTATAGTATGTCTAAATTTTTAACTGCATACATATATACACATCCTTTTGCAATCAAAATATTGTCAGAGTTTACTTTTTCACTTTTTGTTTGTTCTTAGTTTATGAAAACTTTAGCTAATGAAAAAAAAAAAGTCGATATCTTTCAGTCTCCTAGCATTCACACAAACCATCAAACAACATGCCACACAGGCATACTGGAGACATATATATATATATATAATATTATATATATATATATATATATCTATATATATATATATATATATTATATATATAATAATATATATATATATATATATGACAAAAGCCACACAGGCATACTGGAGACATTATATATATATATATATATATATATATATATATATATATATATATATATATATATATATATATATATAATATATAATAATATATATATATATATATATTTAATGTGAACCAATAGAGCACCGCTGCAAGACATTTCGACTCTTTCGTCCTTATACTCCATTTTTTCACTTTCCTTCGTGGTTTTTGCAATTATTTATATATTCATCACGTTCCAAATTTTCGTGACTCAGTTATACACATACATACATACATACATACATACATACATACATACATTATAGCATAAAAGCGAGACTTTGTACATTATCTTATAGTAATAATTGTGACGTTTCTGCGTATCCAGTACAAACAGAAGAATGATTTACACAATATCCAAATTGAACGCAAATTCTTACGTACATAAAGACATCAATAAGAAAAACAAACTTTTTCCATTGTCACTAAATATCTGGAGATCTTAAAAGAACTCTAAACAGAAAAATCAAAATGAAATTTATTCGTATTACGAAATACACAAACAAAGACACACAAATTCCTAAACGGCACTAATAAACTTTGAAAAAAAAAATAGTAAAAGATGATCATAAAATCTCCGCTAAATATAAATGAATTCCCTATTAGAAAACCACCACAAAAATAACAAAAGCTTCCGCTGAGCCAAATGTGAATTTTCGCTCCCAATATTTTTCCTTTGCATCTGGTGTTTTGGGAATTCAGATCTATTCATTCCCGCTCTCATGCAGCGAATTTTTTTTTTTTCTGGTTTACATTCCACGGAGATGTGGTTGGGATGTATATTGGTATTTCAATCGCAGGAAGGATAAAAATAGTCACAGATGAGATATACATATATATATATATATATATATTATATATATATATATATTATATATATATATACTATATATGTATATGCTTTTATATCAGCTCGGGGCCATATACATTGAACATACAAAATAAACAGACAGTAACATAAACAATCTAGATACATGAGACATGATAAAGTAGAAAAAGAAAAGAAATGAATAATCGGCACTTATCCACAAAATAGCTGAGGGTAGCATAAAACTAGTAATCATCATACTGGTAATAACAGTAATAATATTGGTGAGAAAAAAAATATGCATTGAGAGTAATAACAGTTGGTGCACATATTATATAACTTAAATTTCAACTAGAGACCTTAGGTGGTTACAGTAGTCAGGTCCAGAGGGCTTAATACATAAATTAAATGTAAATAAAACTTTAAACTTGATAGTAATCACAGTAATAATGAAAATTAAAATATCAGCAATAAATGTAATAATGACAAAAACTGCAGATGACATCTTGCCAATACAGAGATTAAGTCCTTTAGGGGACAAAGGCCTCCTTTTCCCAGCTTTCCCACAATTTAGATTTTCTTCTTGCTTCATTCCTTAGGATGCTTTGTATGAGCGAGTTGCTGCTGTTTCTCACTCGGGTTACCAGACTGGACATTGTTCGCCTAACAATGATTTTTAAATTGTCTAGGTGGTTTTCTATGAAAATCTGTGTGGCGGAGTGGTAGCGGGGAGTGTTTGTGAGGCGTCTCAGAATGTCATTGTGCACAACAGTGATGCGTCTCATGGTCTCTCGGGTATAGTTCGTCCAGAGGGAACACCCGTAGATACTGTAGCAGTACGAGCGGAATAGCAGCAGTTTCACGTCTCGGTGACAGAAGGCAAACCTCCTTGCAATCAGGTTGCCAGCTGCACATAGCTTACGACGCCTCTGTTCAATGTCTGCCGTATCTTTTAGGTCGTCGGTGATAATGTGACCCAAATACGGAAATTCGTGCACAAATTCCAGCCGATGGTTTCCGAGGAAAATTTGAGGTTCTGCAATATGCTTAAGCGATCTCGGGAGCAGCGACATGCACTGGGTCTTGGTTTCGTTGTAGATTATATCAAATTCCTCTGCATATTGGCGGCAGGTGTCGATGAGTCGTTGGAGACCTTGCACTGATGGGGAAATCAGAACCATATCGTCGGCGTAACAGAGGTTGTTTATAGTTGTTTCATTGACGGTGCATCCGATTGGGAGCGAGTTCAGTTTGACATTCAAGGCATCTGTGTACGTATTAAATAGGTATGGAGAGAGGATGCCCCCTTGCCGAAGCCCGTTTAGGGAGCCGAAGGTGTAAGATAATACGTTACCCCATTTGACACAGAATTGCTGTGTGGAGAACCAGCAATGTAAAATGCCATTAGATACAGGGGTGTGCCCCTTTTATGCAGCTTCAGGAAGAGCTTCAGGTAGTTTACTCTGTCAAATGCTTTTCTCACATCTACAAAACAAAGGAAAACCGGAGAGGCTGATGATAGGTAGTAGTTCAGCAATTCTTACAGTATGTAGATGCAGGTGTCGGTTGAGTGGTTTGCTTTAAACCCAAACTGGTTGTCAGTGGTGTGTAGAAAGGGGAGAAGTCTCACTAGAAGAACAGATTCAAGTATCTTCGATGCCATCGTTGTGATTGCAATCGGCCGGTAGTTGCCAGGGTCAGCTGCATCCTTTAGCTTGTTTTTGATTAATGGTATCAAGTGAACTAAGAGTAGGGAGTCTGGAAGAAACCGGTGAATTATGCATGCATTGAATAGGGCAGCTAGCAAAATGTAAATTATCGGATGGCAGAGTTTGAGGGCCTCTGCAGGAAGACCATCACAGCCGGGCGATTTATTATTGGGTAGGCTGTTTATTATTATTATTATTATAAAAGTAGTTTAACCAGACCACTGAGCTGATTTTCAGCTCTCCTAGGGCTGGCCCGAAGGATTAGATAAAATGCCAGGTCTAGCTCTTAGGCCAGAGCTGGGACCAAGTTGGTCATTCAGGATAAATAAATACATTGCACCATGGCAAATGCTTTCATACTAGAACACACACACAATAAATACTTTTACTCATGTTCCCTTACATACATACTAAAACGGTATATTAAAATTCAGAATTAGTTTTAACTTTTTGAAATGTTTTAAAATTCACTAAAAACACCAATGTTTTATATTTTATCAATTAAAATGCAGTTCCTCAAAAAAGTCAAAATCGGAACTACCGAAAATGTAAAAGATTCTGACAAAATTTCTTTTATTGTCTTATTTCCAAAAGTTGACAGTCTCTTCTGGTCATACTTTGGGCACTCGCACAAGACATGTCTGACTGTTACCAACTCCTTGCACTCCGAACAGTCTGGAGCAGAGTCGTGTGGGCTGCTCATTAAGTGTCCATGTGTCAGACGGGTATGGCCTATACGTAGACGTGTCAGAATTACTTGTTCATGTCTCTCTCTCTGATATGATGAACTCCATTTTCCAACATCAGGTTTTATTTGCTTTAATTTGTTATTTTCTGACTCTTCATTCCAAATATGTTGCCATTTCCTTAATACCCATCTTTATGTATGTTACATAATCACTCATTGGGAGATTCACACTTGATCTTGTCATTTGTATTGCTTCTTTGGCTGCTTTGTCAGCCTCTTCATTTCCTTTGATCCCTACATGGGCAGGGATCCAACATTTATTTCTACTTTTTTTCCCAATAATATCTAATTTATGAAATGATAATTTAATTTGTTGTACTATATTATTTTTTGGTTTGTAACTCTGGATGGCTTCTATGGCACTTCTCGAGTCACTAAAAATCACAAAATTATTGAGTGATGTTTCTTTAATTATTTTTATGGCCGAGGCTATTGCGCAAAGTTCTGCTGTGAATATTGAAGCTGTATTAGGAAGAGAGAATTGGTATGATTTGTCCTGGGACACTGCAGCATATCCCACTCCATGTTCCGATTTAGATCCATCTGTGAATATTGCATAATGTGGACCTTTTCGGTTCATATGTTCTATTGTATGTTGTCTATGGTGTGATGGCGTATATAAGTATTTTTTTTGATAAATATTTTAATTGTGTGCAAGTTTTCATTTTATTCATTGTCCAAGGCGGAGGTAATTTTACTAACTGGAGGAATTTGTATATTCACATTTAGTGACTCAACAGTCTTCTAGCTCTAATTGGAAAAGGGGGTGGATGATTTTTTATAAAAATATCTCTGAGTTCAAATAATTTTTTTTGTTGGAGAATCGCTTGTCCTAATTCTCAGAGCACTCTTCATTATAACAAGCTCTCTATGGGAGAGAGAGAGGTAGTTTCACCACATTCAACCTGTAAGGAAGAGGTCGGTGATGATTTAAAGGCTCCTGAACATATTCTAAGGCCCTCATTATGAACTGGGTCCAACGTTTTCAGTGCTGCGTCTGACGCCGAGACCATATACTTCGCTACCGTAATCAATTATAGATAGGACTGTTGCTTTGTACAGTAATGTAAGGGTTTGTCTATCGGCTCCCCAATTAGTGTTTTGATAATTTCTAAATAGATTTAATGCTTTTTTACATTTGATTTCAAGTATGTTATGTGTTGGTTTCCAGTTTAAGTGAGTATCAAACACTAAACCTAAAATTTTGCAGTTTGTCTAATTGGTATACTATGATTTCTGATTTTTAAATCTATTACTTCATCATTCATCCATCTTTTTATATTTTATAAAATACTACTGCTTGAGTCTTATGTATGGATAACTTAAATCCTACAGATGAGGTCCATTCATTTATTTTTATAATCTTTTATTAATGATGCGTTCTGCATGTTTTAATACGAGAGGCTGAATAATATATGGCAAAATCATCCATGTAAAGGTTGCTTTTAATTCAGTGGGTAGATTTTTATTAATATCATTAATTGCCAGGGTGTAAACAGTGTGCCACTAAGGACACTTCCCTGTGGAACACCATTTTCAAGTGGAAATGTTCTCGATAATACATCATCGATTCTCACTTGAAAGCTACGATTTGTTTAAAAAGTTTTGGATGAACCTAGGTAAATGTCCACGAATGTTGTTATTTGTAAAGTTTTTAATATAGGGTACCTCCAGGTAGTATCATAAGCCTTTTCGATGTCAAAAAAGACTGCTACAGTTATTTGCTTTCGCTCAAATCCTCTTCGTATATGGTCCCTTCGAGGTTAGAGAGAGAATCTAACGTAGATCTGTTGCACTGTGACCCAAATTGAGTTGGGAGTCAAGATTTTATTTTGTTTCTCGAATGTGCCATGTTAATCGAGCATTTACCATTTTTTCTAGTAACTTGCACAAGCAACTTGTTAGAGAAATTGGTCTGTAGTTATTTGCATCACTTGGATCTTTCCAGGTTTGGGGATAGGAATAATTATAGCTTTACGCCATTCATCAGGAAATAAATTTCTAAGCCATAGATGATTATAAAATTGTAACAAGTATGTCTTCGCCAGAGGTGCTAAGTGGCAGATCATCTCAAAACAAATATTGTCACCTCCAGGAGCAGATTTATTGCTGTTAGTGAGAGCATATTCAAACTCTTCCATATTAAATTTTCTATTATAATATGTTCTTCTATTGTTTCGAAATTTATTGTTATTAGTTCTATATTATTTTTCTTTATGCGGAAGTGATCATCTAAATTTCTGTCACTACTTACATTCGCTAAGTTTTCTCCTATTATATTACTCATTTCTTTGGATCGAGTATTCTTTTTCCGTCTTTTAATATGGCATGTCTGGGTGGTTTCATATGGGTACCATTTATTTTCCTGAATTTTTCCCATATTTTTTTTATGGGAGTATTATTAGAGAGATCTGATACATATTTCCTCCATGAAATTATTCTTCCTTGAATTACTTCCTTTCGAAATTTTGCAGATATTTTGTTGTATATAGGTTTTTAATGCCTCAATTTCTAGTAACAATATAATCATTTTTTGTAAAGTACTTTCTAATATTGGTAATGTTTTATTTATTTTACTGAACTTTCTATTCAAATTATCCAATCGTCTCCCTATTGAGTGTTTTATATTTATCAATTCTGTTAGCTTTTCGGACCACCATGGAACTTTGTGTTTTGTTGGATGGGGTTTTGAGTTTGGTATTGCTTTATCAGCAGCATTTTTGATGAAATGAACAAGAAACTTATTAGTTTCATTATGGTCTTTTAGATATTCAAATGGTGGTATACTTCTAGTATGCATTTCATATTGCTCCCAGTCTGCTTTATAAATATTATAGTGAGGAACGTGTTTTGCTGGGTTATTTTGTAAAAAGGAAATTAATATTGGGAAATGATCACTGGTGTACAAGTCATCAATTGTGTTCCAATCTAACCTGTCAACTATACTTGTTGAACATAGAGTTAAGTCTACAGAGGAAAATGTTCCATGTGTTTTTGAATAATATGTGCTAACTTCATCATCATTTATACAACATATGTCATTTGAATCTATAAGTTCTTCTACTTTACTTCCTGCTCTCTTTGAGTTTGAACAGTTACAGTCCCATATTGGGTTTGTGAGGCATTAAAATCCCCTACTATTAACATAGGTTCTTTGGCATTTTTAAGTAATTCTCCAAGTTTATCAATATTGTAATTTTTATTTGGTTGGTTGTATAAATTATCAATGGTTATAATTATAGTTTTTAATTCGAATTTTAATACCTGATATTTGGAGGTCAGCTATGTTTACAGGTACTTTGTCATAACATACTTTGTTATGTACATATATGGCTGTACCTAAATTTCCTTCTTCTACCTGTGATGTTGATATTAAGGTATATTTACCTATTGTTGGAATTGTATTATTGACATGTTGTAGACATAATATCATTGTTCATATTCCTTTAATAACCTTTGTACTTCTCCCAGGTGATCTGGTCTGTAGACCATTTACGTTCCATTGTATAATATAACTATTGAAAATATTATGTTATATCGGTCGTGTTTTGTTTTCTTTTTTTGTATTATCATCAACTTGAATTTTTTCTAAAATTTTATTTACCACATTCAGTTGTTTATCTTTATAATATTTTAAGTGCTCAATGCACATACATCCTTTTTCATGGGTGTTTAAATCGGTGGCCTCTTTCTTTCTATATTTCATAAAATTTCTTATAATATTTGTTAAGCAATCTTTTGTAATATTTTTGTTATCTTTGCACAATGCAATGAAGCAATCATTGCAGCCACATGTGTTGTCATGTATATATACTCTGGCTTTATTTGTTCTTATTGTACCGATTATTGGTGATGGAGTAATTCTCATCACCCTTGACATAGTCACCATCATCCATGGTATGGTTCTCCTCCACTTCTTTGGTTTTTTGGTTTTTATCTCTGCATCCATAGGTTTTATTATTATTTTAGGAGATAAAGGTATGTCCCATTTTGTTTTTTGTTCTTTCTTCATATCTTTGGTTTTTGGTTTCGACTGATTTTGTTTCTCTGATTATAGTTGGTTTCTTTGTTTTTGGTGGTGTTCTCTCTAAAGGTCTTTTTTTTTCTTTAATTTTCGGTACATCACAACTTCCTACTTCCACCTCTGTGATAGTATTTTCTTGTGCTTCTATATGCATTAACACCTCAAATGAATTGATAGAATATTATCTAATTCATTTGCACTTGTTTCCTGATTTTTTACTATCTTAGTTTTTTCCTGCATATTACAGACTTCTTCTTGAGATCTACTTTGCTGCATCTTGTTACTTCTATCTGTATGTTTTTTTGTTTCATTACTGGTTCCCAGTTATAGAGGAATATGTACGTTTCTTAGCAGGATCTTGAATTCCTCTCACTTTTAATTCTAATTTAGCCTCTGCTATAGGCATGCCTGTCCTTTCTTTTAACATTTTTAGTTCAGTGTTGTATATGTAATGCATGCATTCTTTGGATCTAGCATGATGATTCTGCTCACAGTTTTACACACTTAGGTTCCCACCGCACTTCCATTTGGTGGTGTGTTCTGTAGATCCACAGTAAGCGCACACCGGTTCATTCCTACAATTTCTCTTTGTGTGTCCATACTTACTGCAATTTTGACACTGCAGTGGCTTTGGAATATAGGGTCTTAATTCTCTATTTTGACCTAGAATTTTATTTTTTGAGGTAGATCTGAACCCTCAAATTTTATTTTTGCTATTTTTAGTATTTGTTATTACCTCTTTTGCTTATTGCATCATAAACCTCGCAATCCTCTACCTTGGGTATCTCTTTTTGAGAGAGTCTAACAGCATTTTCTTATTTATTGGCTCGTCGTTATTGTCAGGAAGTCGATGGTACCCTGGATACTGTTCATATTATCATGTTTTTTTACTTTGACAATAATGTTATCTATTGTTTTTAAAGACAAATAATCTTCAGACTGACTTTTTGTTGTAGCTTCTATAAGCCAAGTCTTTTCTTTTATTTTCTGAACGACATTTCTGCCGTTGGATGGCTATTTAATAAGCAATTTTCCAATTTCAAAGCTGAAATATTTTGTTCTGCTTCCATAGTAAGAAACCTTGACCAACTTCCACTCCCAAAGAGGGAGTCAAAGTGAGTCAAAGTTGGGTCATCCGTCGGTACTTAGGTTCCTTGGTCTGGTATAATGGTATTAAAGTTTTAATACCAACCTGGTCTTTGTGACTTGAGCTTTCTTCAGAGTGGTCCAAATCCGTTCCAGAAGTCGTGAGGGGGTTTGGTAAATTTTCCATATAATTAAGATTTAAATTTCGTCCAGGATGAGGTCCCTCTCACCAGGGAGGCCCGACTGGGGGAGGAGAGCAATACTGTTACACCATGTTAACTGCCCTGGGACACTCACCTGGATATACGCCTATACAATGCTTAAGGGTCGTCAGTCCCATGAGATCGGACCCAGCACTGCAGGCATGGCTTGACATAAAAATTTCCCCTCGCTCAACCACGTCAGGTACTCTAGTTTTACGGGTGGAGTGGCATGCCGTCCAACTCCACCCTCCATCAAGTTAAAAGAGCAGTCAATTCAATAGTCCAAAACTATGCCAAGGTCGTCAACGAAAGGAGGAGAAGTGAAATGGGGAAATTTAAAAGGAGGAGGAGTAAAGGAGTTAAAAGGTCCCAATGTTCAGTTGGATCCACAGCAGAGAGCGTAGGCATAAAGGGGCATACTCTCTCTGCAGTGGATCCCTAAGCCCCCCACCTCGTCAAGGAGTTGGGATCAGGGGGGGCTGTTTATGGCATCGCTAATGTTACCTGGTGTAAAACGGTCTGCAAAATTAAATTGAATGTTGTCAGTAAGGAGGTTATCTACATCCCTTCGGGAATCTTGATCATTTATGCAATTCAGGATATTGTTGAAGTGATCGCCCCACATTCTTGCAATAGCTTCGTCTCCGACTGCTTCCCCTACTCTCTGTGATAGGTTTTTAGTTTTGGGATTTAAAGACTGGATATCTTTCCAAAGACGAGGATAATCACGATAATCACCAGATTCTAAGTTTCTAGACATTGCATCGGCTCTTAGTTGTTTTTCATTTAATATGCAGTGCTTAAGAGCCAGTTTGAACTGCGCTCTCGCCTGTCTCATTAGCAATGCAGTGTGCCCTTCCCTGGGGCTACCATTTTGCCTCCACAGTAAAAACATTTCTCGTGAGTATGTATACAGATCTTTAACAAAGTCATTCCATCCAGGTATATTACGAGAATTACCTTGACAAAATCTGTAGGCAGTCCTGCCCGAAGCAAGCAAAGCGGAGATTATGTTCGAATAGAATTCATTCAGATCCCTCTTGTGGTGGTCATTTCTACAATTTGTGTTAGTACAAAGTAAGGCGTCTGCTGGTTGAACTATTGACCGCAATCTGGTTTCCGTGGTCGCCCTAAAGTATCTGGTTTTCTGTTGGTTTTTAAAATCCGTTTACCGCTGGTGGGCGATCAGTTAGGGGGTTCACGGTAGGGAGGGGTGGGGCACTGAATGACACCTGTAATGGGATGTGATCGTAGCCCGTTGCAAGATCATAGCGAATATTACAGATCATAATAGAATCATGAAGTTGTGGAGATGTGATGCAGTGGTCCAGCCAGAAAGTTGTAATAGCGTCCGCTCTATTATGTACATATGAATAAGAGGAGGGAGGGAGGAGCATTACATCGCTAATTTGGAGAGCATGATTTTGACAGAAGCGAGTAAGTTCATTATAAAATTGTTTTGTGGGGTGAGAATTAAGGTCGCCAATTATACAAATATGATCAGCTGGAGAATCATGAATAATACTGTGTAACTCCCCTAGGATCATGCAGTAATGATCAAAATTATTGTTATTTTCCCATGGCATATAAACATTAATAATTAGGATTTTAGAGTTACCTACTGTCACTTGAAGCCCCAGCAATCTGTCACTCCTGTAGGTCATCACCTTTATCGTATTGTCTAACGATTTGTGCCACAGGAAAGAAAGGCCTCCTTTCGGGCGACCGGCTAGGATTTGATCTGTAACTTGCATCGATGAAGTCAAGAAGGTTCTGAAGTCTTCATGGATTGAATCGCATATGGCAAGGTCATGTGGCCAGAGGAGCGTTTCTTGCAATGCAATGATGTCTTTGAAGTTTTTGCAGAACATGTTTAGGAGAGGAATGTTCCGCTTGAGGCCAAAGATATTCCAAGAGATTATGTTTAATGTATCCATGGCTACTCACGAAAATGGGAGATGAATGCGCTGATCATTTGTGTGGATGGGGGGTTAGCCAGGGGGAGTGGGCAGTCACTTGCCGTGGGGGGTTGACTGGCACTTGCTGTGGAAATGACCCTGGTTGGAGTGTCAGTAAGTTCCCCTGGGGGTGGTTGATCCCAGATTAGTTTGTATCTTGAAACTAATATATTAGGACCGAAATTCTCGCCTTTAAGAACATCGAGGTGTTGAAATAGGCAGGTAATCCTGTAAGCCACTTTATGTTTAATCCTGCATGGGAGTTCATGGGAGTTCGTGAGAGATGAATGGGTCAGAGCCAGTGAGAAACTTGACTCTCTCCACTATGGCATCTAGCGTCACCGATGAGCGCATATTGTGATACTACGTGACATCTCTTCTCAGGTGTCGGGCGAGGTGAAACACGAATGTTGGGCTCCGGTCCAGCGGCCAAACGGGAGGTTCTTCTCTTCTTTCTGCTTGTTTGTATCTGCCAGCCGCCAGACCCATGAAAACACCAAAATATAGAGAGAAAATACTATATTTCTCAATTATATAGAAAAAGAATTTGAACTAATTCGTAAGCAGCTTTCGCCTTTAAGGTATCCTAACCATATAATTGAGAAAGCAATTCACAAAGCAAACGTATTTTCTACCGACCCCCTCACACAAGACCAGAGACACCCAACAATATTGCATTTACTTACCCAAACACCTTAGCCAAGTCCCTGATTAACATCCAACAAAAGACATCCCCCAAGGACAAAGGAGTTTACGGTTTTACAGGAAAATCACTTCCCCAGAGATTAATACAACATAAACTGTCAGTTAGGTATGGACAACAGAACTCAGCTATTTTCAACCATATATATGAACATAACCACAGAATAAACTGGAATTTGTCACGTATAATTTGTAGCAGCAACTGTCGGTACAAGAGTCAGATAATAGAATCGGCCTTGATTAAACAGACAGGTAATGAACATCTCAAAGGGCGCATGGGATTCAGATGTCCTTGATAAAGTTTTCATTCAACCAACGCTAAGAGGATTAAAGAAGGATTATCAATGGGAGTGACCTAAATGGCTTACCTGTGGATGGATCTCTCGGTATAAATGACACCTTTTCTGTAACTTTTCTCATTCATCTACCTGAAGAGAATAGAGACAGCAGTCTCTGAAATATAGTATTTTCTCTCTATATTTTGGTGTTTTTATGGGCTCCTTTTATCATATATATACATATATTGCATGTGTGCATATAACTATTTTTCATCATACATTTTCTGCCCTTATTGTGGGTGGTCATACGCGGTGTTGCAACTCGGTTATTAGCAAGTCTCTTTGGTATGGGGTTCCTAGCGTTGTATCGCCCCCCCCACCCCCCACCCCCCCAGGCCCCCCAACAACCCTTCCGCCCCACTACGATCTAGCATAGTCAGTTGACTACCAGTATATAATTCCCTGTTTAGGTCAACAAAGGCACGACGGAAATTAAAAGAATGATCCAAAACTATTCCAGCTTGTCCGGGAATCGAACAAGTGGACATTTGCTGGTGATGCAAAAGTACAGCAATCTGAAAACGGTCACATTCCTATGTATATGTGTATGTGTGTAGATAATCAACCTTTTCGTGCATAGTTAACCTTGTAGCCTTTTTTCTGCGCTCTGTTTTACTAATTACATTCATACCGGTTTTTTTTTTCACAGTCCTCAAGTATGACACTGTACTTGTTGAAGAGTGCTTACCAGATTAACTGCCATTTTTAGCAAACACCAGCTTCTTATTAAACAAAATGACCATAGAAACAAAAAATAAATAGATTCTACCAATGAACAGTTTTCACCTATATTTAACAAGCTACATTTATCCCGATCTTGTGATCACTGCTCACACGAGTAAGCACTGTTCACATACTAGCGGGAGGAAGCTTAACTAGCATAAGGCCCTTGAAAGTCACATTAACGCCTTTGTTGAACAAACCGCCGATGGAACAAAAATAAAGCAGATTCCAATAATAAGAACACCATGTGAGAAAAATCTAAATACATTATTCTAGTTCTTGAAGGACATTAGTGACCTCCTCCTCCCCCACGAGAACTCAAAGTCACGACCAGCAACAGAAGCAAGAAATATATGAAAGAAAATTTTGAACTATGAATAAACGATCTTTAACTATACTTCGTCCTACAGATCACCGACCTCTTCTTCCACCAGAACTCAATATCATGACCAGCCAGAAAAGGCGTGGCCATGGCCCATTTATACCTCAGCAAATGAAGAGTTGGTCGGGTGGTGGGATTAAACCGCGGAGCTTCGATTGGGTGGGTGACGTCTGAATGGGATTCCCAACAAAGTTACGACTCGGATGAGATTGTATGAGTTTTACCTCCAATGAAAATCCCACATGATAAATGCCGAATTCCATACTTTTGCGATTTGAATTCCGTACGTAAATCCATGCGTTAAATTCTTCAAAATGCATTATTATTATTATTATTATTAATATTATTATTATTATTATTATCATTATTATTATTATTATTAATGTGGAAATGATCTTACATTCACCATCTTGACTGGAATTGATAAAACCGTTTCTGATGACAATTTTGTCCTGTTGTACATGATAAAAAAACACGATAATTTATCGTTACTCATTTTAGTTTTCTGTAAAGCAAAACTATTGCGCCGGTTTTGTCTGCCCCTCCGCCCTCAGATCTTAGAAACTACTGAGGTTAGAGGGCTGCAAATTGGTATATTGAGCATCCACTCTCCAATCATCAAACATAACAAATTGCAGCCCTCTAGCCTCAGTAGTTTTCATTTTATTCAAGATTAAAGTTAGCCATAATCGTACTTTCGGCAGCGTTAATAGTACCAACAACTTAAGCCACCACCGGACCGTGGCAGTGTTTCATGGGCCGTGGCTAAGAGTTTTATGGGCGTGGCTGAGACCACTACCTGACAGGAATTATTAGATCGAAAAAACTTCGGCACATTTTTTACTTTTTTTATAGAAAGTACGAGCCTCTTAAGGCAATTAACTGCTGGTTGTCTGGACTAAATAAATTCGAAAAATGTAAAATAATTTAAAGAAAATTCCCACCATTTGTGGATCAAAGACGCTCTCTGGTGGTACAGTACAACTTACAGTGTGCTTACGTGGTGCACTGTAGCGAACACTAAATAATTTTGGCAGTTTTTTGCATCTTTCCTTTGGTCTCTTCTTACTTTAACAGCAGCTTTTTACATCCATTTCAGAATGAATATTCAGGAGAGCCCTATGAGAATTTAGTCATTCATTGGTCTCGATAAACTACTATGAGATTCAGGGCCTCTGTAACACGGTTATTTGGACTTTGCTCCTTATCAAAGCATTGTATGTAGCTGAAAGTTGACATATTTATATTTTACAACCACACACAAATTTTGTTAGCATTATCAATAACCTAAACCCGATAGTTTTAATTTTTATAGAGTAAAAATTATCTAGCCGACGCCATGGCCAACGATTACGAGCCAAGGGTTGAAAAACATTCATTACGTAAGCAAGGTAAACACCATTTGCCGAAATGTTGCCCCGCCCATCCACCACACAGAAACTCATTCACCTTGTTCCATCGGCTCTGATACCCAAAGACTTTATGAATGGCGGAACGATACATAGATGTGGGTGGGGTATCTGTGCTGGCGTAGTAGTACTACTGTAGCAGTAGTGCTGCAACAGTATAGCAGTAATATACATGAATTAAACGTTTAGGCAACTGCTGGGATCCTTGAGGATCATTTAGCACTTCTTACAACTACTCGAGAAATGAGATTTATACCCAGAAGTTAAATTTTCTAATCCAACAATGCCCATGATAGCCTTCAGTGTTATCCTGAATTATAACGAGGCCAAAGTGGGTGGAGCCTCATGGAGTCATCATTCTGACAATAATTATTGGCGAAGGTTTAAAGCATAAATACGGTACCGGCTATTTTCTTTTTTTTTCAGTAAATAGGTAGATAGCCAATAAATAAAAATTGCTTGACATTGGATATAGCAGTTATCAAATCAAGCTTCTCTACTATGTTTTTGAAAATTACCAACTATTCCCTACATCTTGTCGATCTGATTGTGACCTATAAAGTACACTGTAATTTCTTAGGACACTTATTTTGGGAGTAAGACTATTAATCGAAGTGGTTTTGTATTTATTAACATTTATTTCGTTTGTTCATTATGACAATTATCAGTGGAGAGGTTTCAGAGTTCATAAGGGTGTACTGCTTGGCTTGTATTTAAATTTGTATTTCATTGTTGCCAGAGGTATAGCCTTCGTTACGTATAGCCAATCATCCATCGAGAAAGAGGGAAGAAATGCTGTCGTAACGAGTGCGTTCGAAACCTTTTCTCGGAGTAAGTTGGCCCGTCTTCAAAAAAAAGTCACTTCTAGATTATAAGTACCAACTTTATTCAACCTACGTAAATCATAATGCAGTCAAAATTTATGTGTAGATATAATGTGTTTTCTTAATAAGCGTTATATTTATGAAATGCATAGATAAAAGGGTATTGCGAAAAAACCGTGTTACAGAGGCCCTGAATCTCATAGTAGTGGTGATAATATAAAAGAATACTTTAAGATCAACGTAAATCATTACTGATCCTTAAAACCAAATTGCGATAAAAGTTTTTCGATGAAAAGAAAAATATGTTCATGCAGCCTGAATCACACAAGAGCAACATGTCCATCAAACAAGGCAGTTTTATTGGCTGAAACTGTATGAAAACAAGCCAAAATAACGCCAATAAAAAATTTAAGATCGCTTGTGAGTATTCATGAATCTCCTCACGACTGTTCGTTTCAGATAATTCCAACGTCATTTCCCTTTTCCTCGACAAAAAGGGAGTTTAAACAAGAATGTTGGGAATCTCATTTTCAGTGAGTTTTCTCATGTTTTCTTGGCAAAATAAACACGACAAACTGAATGGAATCGTCTGTGAGAGTGACAACTCGATCTGTTTAGAATCAAAACATTGCTCAGACTGTTTCTTTGTCGACGACTCTTGAGACAAGAAAAATAGGATAAGCATAGAACTTTTGGAAGGATTTACTCACTCCCCTTCTTACCCTACATGTATGTATGTATGTATGTATGTATGTATGTATGTATGTAGTATGTATGTATGTATGTATATATATATATACATACATATATATATATATGTATGTATATATATATAATATATATATATATATATATATATATATTAGGGCTAGTGCCTTGTATTTTAAGGCGCCCTATGAGGTAATGTTAGACTAGCGATAATCTATACGCTAAGTCGGTTGGTATTGCACTTCCATCTTCAATGGAGTGTCTGGGGTTTTGTAGATCACTTACGAAGTCGGTATTATCTTTACGACGATGTGTTGAACTCATGGTTCGGTGAGGTTCTTGTAGAAAAACACAAGTATAAAAATAGTATATTCTTCTGAAGTTTTACATGATGAAGATCAGGTATGATCGTACAAGTCTTCTATGACGATAGCTTGATCGCTTCTGCCAATGATGATGGCTAATCCTATTCCTCTACATGATAAAGCTTAGGTAAAGAGGTACAGGTCTTCTAATGACGATAGCTAACTCTGTTCTGCCTGTCTACCATCTCTGTTACAAGTTATGAAGGAACAGACAGTAGTTCGAACATATGAACATACTATCAGATGACATAGTTTCATACGAACACACAATCAAATGAGACACGCTACAGATCACGTAGGCCGTTTGAATAATAGGTCGGGGTAGTTGTCTCAAGCAGGGAGCTTGGACTAATGTTATAAACAATTGAATGACTACAGGTGACGGCATGTTATCTTAGCTTACATACTTATTGTATACGTCATCTTTAGCGTCTCTAGTCTGATCACATTCCTGCAAGCAATCTGGTTGACCTCTTTAGTTTAGACTTTTATATATGGACTAACATTCATATTTTATTATGTAAACACTTACATTAGCTCGGTCAGCTACCAAAACCAACTACTGAATATTACTCAAACTGGACTGGCATTTGACTTATAGGAGTGTGATACAGACACTATGTGAATATATATATATATAAGTAAATAAAAATTCATGGTGTACATGAATTGATTCAAGTAATAAAATATAAAACAATGATATTGGTAAATAATAGTGATCACAGGATATATAATGATACAGTTTTTCACTTCATCTCTTTAAGATACTTATGCTACAGAAAATACTAATGTACTCTGATAATTGCATAGAATGAAGATTAACATGATAAAAATCATATTTTAACTGATAAAAAATTTCATATATGAATTGATAAAATTATTAATGATTATGCTGATTGATTCGTTGATTTTTATGCTAACTGTTATGTATCTGATTCATTAATCAATATACTAACTCATAAATACCTGCAGATATTGGTAAGATAAAAGGTAACATATTGATTATAGGCTACCTGATTTGTTTATACATATGTATATGGATTCATATAATTATGATTAATATATGTGCACTTTAAATAGATTCCTATTGCGTACACGCAAAGATATATTTAGATTCTGTTATTTATGATCATCTATATAAGAGATTCCTATTGCGTACACGCAAAGATATATTTAGATTCTTGTTATTATGATCATTTATATATATAGGATACATGACCGAGGTTATACTACTTCACATTTAACTAGCTTTCGAACCACTTTTCGTCCATTACACAGTTCCAGACAACCACCTATAGTCAATTGAAACGGCCTTTTTCAATGGTTAAAACAAGGGGAAAATTTGCCTGGGCGGGTCCAACGTTCTATTTTGCGCTCATACTTATTCTCTGCATCCTAAGCTACACGATTACGTTCGCGATGAATAGATCATCCCAGCACGAGTCCTTCGCCAGCAAAGTAGAGTTGAATATCCTTCGGGTCGTAATTGTCGGAAGTATGTCCCTTTATGTAGTCGATTCCGACAGCCGCCGGAGCGTTCCGCATGAAAACGAGATTAACGACGAGATACGGTGTCGGTCGAAGAAGTCCATGAAATTCCTTTCACATTGTAGGCGGTTGTTACTCGACTGTAGTCGTCCGCTGCGACGAACGATTTTTTGAAGTTGCGATGTGAAACTCTCGTACTGCAGGATACTGTAACCAGGTTCCATTAATCAGCCTGCAAGTGAAATTATACTTGTCACAAGGGCAAAGTAAATTCAGACGACATCCAAATACAGGGGAGGGGAGAGAGCCATTTAGACCAGACTTAACCCACATGAATTCGCTGATATTTTGGAATTCAAAAAGAGTCCGCTGTACAAACTTTTTTATCCATGGCATTAACAATGAGTGAAACCTATCCAGGTCTATGATGACTTGTAAAAATATCCAGAATTATAAAAAAATAAATAGATATCATTACGAATCTCAAAGAAAATTCGATATTACTGGTAGTAAGTTACTAGACAAAGAAGTGGAAAATGGAGCTATTTGTAAGATTGCCAGGCAGCATAAGAGTCAAAGAGAATATTAATCATGATTCTATGTGCCCTAACAAAAGTTTCATATTCAATTTTCTCGTGCGCATCCTCTGAGGTTAATTTTTTTAAAAACTTTATTAATAGGTAGGAGATGCAACGAAAAAAAAAAAAACCCACCCTATGTAACTAGTTTCTAAATAAACTTTGGGTTTTTCAAGAAAATGTGACATTTTCCCATGAATGTTTTACTTGAATTGTAATAGGCTAATGTTGCAAGTAAATATTTCACATATATATCTTGATACTTCTAAATGTCTATGAGGTTCAGAAAAATTAATTCATTTTGTTGTTATAGAAATTCTATTTGCTTATTTTGTTATTAATTTTAAAATGATTGCAACTCCTTAGCTAAAGTTGCATTGCGCACACCGATAGACACTTGTACCTAACGTCTGCCTTGCCCATGAGAAGTTCGGGCTAAGCATTCCTTTCTCCAGTCAATCTGCTTTTGCAAGCAGAGACGACACACAGATGAAGCCTGTGTAAGCAGATATTTGAGGTTAAAGGAACAAATGCTGATACGGCAATGATGACGTCGTCACTTGCAGGAGATTGCTCTCAGCCAGCTAAGAGTTACGTTACTTGCTGTAAGAGATACGACTTTAGTATTTTCAAATGATATTTTAGTGTTTTAATTCTCCACCCGCATGAGAAGAATGTCTGAAAAAAAAACAACAGTACCAAAATTGAACAATATATTAGTTTCATGTTGGCATTATGTTAAATAAATATTCCTTATTCAAACTATATGAAAAAGGTTTCCATACAAATTCTATATATATTATTAGCCCTGTATAAGATTCCATATAGGATATTCCATAGATAACATTTTCACTTCTAGACTTCCTGACTTTAAAATCTCTTTTATTTTATTTTTTTTTATTTTATTTATTATTAGTTTATTTATTTATTTATTTATTTAATTTTTTTTTTCATTGACTACGAATATAAATCACCGGGACAGACAATATGTCAGTAGGTTTTTGGATATGTGTTTGAACTTTTAGCTTATTTGTCATTACTAAAGCGTTAAGTTAGAGTTCAAATCTTTACGCATATATATTTGGATATTTAATGGTTACGTTTTGCTTATTTATTTTATCGTGATTCCTTTTTTATTATAATTTGTAACCCTTCCGACTTCTTACGGAGTGTATTATATTGACTCCACTTGTATCCATATTTATTTTATTTTTTTTTTTTTATATATATATTTGATAAATTAATGGTTGGCTTGAATATGTGGAAAAGTGTTCTAGCGGCGTACCGTATAAGGCTACTTGCGGCATCAATTCTATAGATACAAGATATCAATGATAAAGGTATTTAAACCCGCGAGAACCGCTATAATCCAGTTCGGATCCAACATCACGAGTTGTAACTCGTAAGACATTGACACTTCCTATTTAATTATCCGTTATTCTACCAAACCGATTGACTCTGGGTGATAAAATATATTATTGGTTTCTAATGGAAAGGAATTCACACAACGTGTTAAGGAGATTATTATTGATTTACACCACCCGAGTCACAGATTATTATGTGTTGAATTCCATATTTACTGATTTAGCACTCATAAATATTCCTAACGCACTCAATTGCGGTGTTTGTTTTTAGTGCTATTAATTCTATATAACGTGTCAAGGAACTATTAACACTAAGAAGTGTTTATTCCCTCTGTCAGACTCGTAATTCTGTTAATAATTCTACGTATATTCTTTCAAGGATTGATTTGGCACAGGATAGGCTCCTAAACTGACAGGTGTCTTAGTGTGTCCCTTGTCTTCATGACACGTGTTACAATCAGTTATGTGCTTTTTATATCTGTAAGCATTGTAGGCCAGTAAAATAGTGATTTGGCTTTCTGTGACATACTATGGAACCCTGGATGACGGAATGCAACCAGTTTATGACGATTGGTATGAAAGAGATTATTATTACTACCTGGTCGTTAGTCATCTGCTGTGTTCTTCGGGTTTTCCTCGTCACGGACCTACATATAATACTACATTTGATTACATTATTCTGATACACATACCTTAAGTATACTTTTGCTTTAGGGTTTCTGCTCGAAGTGTGTATTGTTTTTGCTTAGCCGCTGACCCTGTTTCCGTTTCGAAGTGTTTATTGTTTGGGTTATGTCTGTTGACGCTTGCTTTGTTCAGTTCGTAACAGTTCTGCGCTCCGACCCAGATATTCAATGCTCGCGATCTCTTGGGTTAAGGAATTTTCTTGTTTAGATACGGTTTTAACAATAGGTATGGATGTTTCTATATCTTTTAGTCTAATTAATGGTTCTTTGCTGTATGGTGCGGGATTGCGGGATAATGCGTCAGCTATGATATTTGCTTTCCCAGGTAGATATCTTATCTTGGCTCCAAAGACCTGAATGATCATTTGTCACCGAGTTCCTTTTGGACTGTGATTAAAGCCTTTGAAAAAACTCAGTAAAGGACTCATGTTCAGTAAGGACTTTATCAGGATAGCCATAGATTATGAACTTAAAATATACTAGTGAGTTAAAGATACCTAGCCCTTCCTTGCCTATTACTGTATATTTACTTTCAGAGGGCTTTAGTTTACGTGAATAAAAAGCTATAGGGAAGAACTGTTTATCATATTACTGAAGTAATACCCTCTTACCCCTTGGTCTGAGGCGTCTGTTGCAATAAAAAAAAATTCCTTATTTAAATCAGGGATTTTTAAGTTAGGTAAGCTGCATTTTCCGCTTTTAAGATATCGAACGCCTGTTGATGCTTTTCAGACCATAATAAATCTACGCTCTTCTTCGTAAGATCTGTTAAAGGAGCTGTCATCATTGAAGAGTTACATATTTACATACGATTGTAATACCCACTACAGCGCAAAAGTGCTGTATCCCCCTTTTACGTTAATAAGTACCGGAAAGTTATGAATAGCCGACACCTTACCATGGACTACTTTTAAGACCTTGACCAGACACATAAAACCTAGATAAACATGTTCGGTTTTAAAAAACTCACATTTAGATATTTTACTCTGAGATTATTTGTCTTTGTCTCTGTAGCACTAGCTCTACTTTATGTGAATGTATTTCTAAGGTATTAGAAAAGATTACAATATCATCCATATAGGCATGTAGGTTATCCCCTAAAAGTCTCCAAACACTATATTGTAATTGGGACGCAACGTAAGCCGGAGGCATACGTAAAAATTGATAATGTCCCCTTGAGTGTGGCTGAAAACGGTGTATGAGGTACAATCACTTAGGTAATGGTATCTGGTAAAAGCATTTAAGTAAGTCCAAGTTGGTGAAAAAAAAATTTATTCTAACCTAACAGAGATAAGATGTCGTCGGTACATCGCACTGGAAACTATCGGAAGTCGTTTCCTTGTTTAAGCGACAGTAATCTGCGCAGATACGCCAAGTCCGATCTTTTATGGCATGACGTTTGAGGAAAATTATATGGGCTATTTGATTTCCTAATGACTCCTATTACTAACATTTTTCAACTTCGTCATTTATCTCTATTTTAAAATTTCATTGAGAATCTATACGAAGGTACGTAAATAGCTTTATGTTTGTCCTTAGACCGTGTTTTGTTTTCAATGACATCCGTTTTTCTCCCAGAGATCACTCGCTAGTGGAGAAACTTCCTGGTATTCAGGTAGAAGATAAAAAAAAAAAATCTGCT
The DNA here is from genome assembly GCF_015104395.2 of Macrobrachium nipponense. NCBI lineage: Eukaryota > Metazoa > Arthropoda > Malacostraca > Decapoda > Palaemonidae > Macrobrachium > Macrobrachium nipponense. The sequence goes on along the minus strand of NC_087211.1, from coordinate 79,049,692 downwards.
GAATCACCTCTGCTTGAATGACTTTACGGATATTACTTTAGATAGATTATCAGAGAGATTCATCCACGACTGGTTGGGCGTGATTAAAAATTAGCAACAATAAAAAATGCGATATTTATAACTTCCGTATCCACGATATGTATACTTTTAGGGCTTTGTTCGCGGAAATCGTTATATTTCAGAGTGTCGGGAAGGATTAAAATTTCATTTCCCAGCAAAGTCTTTTTACACGCACTAAGACATTCGAGGGTGCATGCTTCTCGAGATTTTGCGTGCAAATTGCGACTGCGGTTGTGGGAGAATTCTGTTGGGTCATTTGAACAATGTTACGATTTATGAGACAAATGTATAGTTCCTTTATATAAGTTATTATTTGATTAACTGTCTCATTTTTGTTCAAACGGATTTTACTATGTTTTGAAGGTTTATAGGATTTTCCTTTGATAAACACGCTTATTTTTCAGGATGTAAGATAATATTTTGTATACCCCTAGATGGATCTTACAATTACACTACATACAGATCAATGTTTTTTTATAACTATAGAGGTATCTGTAAGCGCTCGCTTATCCGGACTTCTCATTAGGGAAGTTCGAACAACAGACGGTGAGTCCGTAAATACAAGATATTGCGTGTACTAAAGAAATAAAACAAGATATTCTAATTTTTACGGCGCGTACAGTTGGGCTTAATCCACCAGTATTTATTATAACTTAATGTATTAAAATTAAAACGAAAACCTGCTCTGATTACTTATACGGTCGTGTGTTTCATAGGAAAAATCCTTTTTAATTTAAAAAGATATTGGTATGAACCAACATCGCTTTTCCCCACTCTGCTAGAGTCGCTTATTGTGTGGAATTTGCTATGTTTTTGAACACTTCGGCAGTTTTTGACTAACCTTGACCGCTTGACTAGGTGACACAGTAACCGAGTTTGCTTGTTTGATTCTGAAAGGCTACTGTTTCTATTTCTTTTTGTAATAATTAGGATCCTTCTCTTTATTACCATCGGCAACGTATTGTGTGTTTTTAGCGTTATGTTGCTGGTACGTATAAAGCAATGAATGACGAACTATTAGGAACTGAGCGATACTAATAAGACAAGTTATCTCTACTGTATTCAATATTAACTGTTTGTACTTCATTCTTTGCTAAAATTTGAAATAGTGAGGGATCCTGGTCAGCGCATTTAGCCTGATGAAAGTTTTTTACAGACATGTTATTCCTTGCAATCCAGCCGTATTTTTAAAGTTAAGTTGAGTCATTGAGGTTCGATATTTTATATAACTCAAAAACTCAAGGCTAAAACTGCGATCGGGACTTTGCAAAGGAGCATTTATTGTCATGACCCGAAATAGTGTTACCTCTAATTTATATAGATTTGTACGGGTGTTCCACTTGTTTTTTGTGTGTTTTCTAATCACTACGGTGCTTAACGACCCTATCCATGCATCTGTATAAATACAGACGTCCACTGCGTAAACGCATATTCACTGTTTAATATGATTTGTTACGTAAGGGATTAATAATCACCCAAAATGATAAAATTAACATAGTATATGATTTATGATATTTCAGTAGAACTTCTGGAAACAGACACTCAAAGATAAAAACTCGCAGTAGCGAAATCTCAATGATGTAGATAATTTCTGTAAAAAAGTAAGATTAAGAATGTCTCGTAACTTCAGCCACAGGAATAACGAAATTCGACCTGCAAAGGAAACACTCAAAGTTACTCCAAATGAATAAAAAATTGTACTTAGCTTGCTTTTGTGGGAAGTCACGGTGTTCCGATAACGACACACGGCCTTGGTCCTCCTTCTCTATTTAGCGGACGACCTGGTTTGGCTTCAGTTTCCCCCGTGCGCGTTGTTTCGATGATTCGAGCCCTTGAAAATCCGATGCTGCAGACGCGTTCGGTTTGTTTCTTGCAGTGCCGGAAACGCTCACTAACGATGTTTTCTTGAATGATTCTAATGAGAGACGAAGCTTCCGTTGCCGTAGGAAAAGGACACGTCGGTTTTGTTTCTTGAAGTTATTCACTAAACGATGATACTAAGTTGCTTGACGAATCTTGTTGTTTTCTGAAGTCGCTCACTAACGATGATACTAGGTTGCTTGACGAATCTGCTGCTTCCGTCGTCGTTGACTTCATGATTTATTATTCTGTTTTTTCTTCGTAGGACGTTGTAGAGTTCTTCTGGTCCGCTGGCCACCAAATATTAGGGCTAGTGCCTTGTATTTTAAGGCGCCCCATATCCTATGAGGTAATGTTAGACTAGCGATAATCTATACGCTAAGTCGGTTGGTATTGCACTTCCATCTTCAATGGAGTGTCTGGGGTTTTGTAGATCACTTACGAAGTCGGTATTATCTTTACGACGATGTGTTGAACTCATGGTTCGGTGAGGTTCTTGTAGAAAACACAAGGTATAAAAATAGTATATTCTTCTGAAGTTTTACATGATGAAGATCAGGTATGATCGTACAAGTCTTCTATGACGATAGCTTGATCGCTTCTGCCAATGATGATGGCTAATCCTATTCCTCTACATGATAAAGCTTAGGTAAAGAGGTACAGGTCTTCTAATGACGATAGCTAACTCTGTTCTGCCTGTCTACCATCTCTGTTACAAGTTATGAAGGAACAGACAGTAGTTCGAACATATGAACATACTATCAGATGACATAGTTTCATACGAACACACAATCAAATGAGACACGCTACAGATCACGTAGGCCGTTTGAATAATAGGTCGGGGTAGTTGTCTCAAGCAGGGAGCTTGGACTAATGTTTATAAACAATTGAATGACTACAGGTGACGGCATGTTATCTTAGCTTACATACTTATTGTATACGTCATCTTTAGCGTCTCTAGTCTGATCACATTCCTGCAAGCATCTGGTTGACCTCTTTAGTTTTAGACTTTTATATATATGGACTAACATTCCATATTTTTATTATGTAAATACTTACATATATATATATATATATATATATATATATTATGTATATTATACATCACATACTATATGCATAATTATCACATCACCGTGATTCATATAGATCATTCGAGCTACAAATGTCCTTTAATATCTAATTCGCTCTACCTCGAATTGATATATTTTCATATATGTACATATATGAAAATATATCAATTCCGAGGTAGAGCGAATTAGTTATTAAAGGACATTTGTAGCTCGAATGATTATATATATATATATCTATATATATATATATATATATATATATATATATATTATATTATATATATAGAGAGAGAGAGAGAGGAGAGAGAGAGAGAGAGAGAGAGAGAGAGAGAGAGAGAGAGAGAGAGTTGAAATAAGAGGAATCAATCAGAATCATCAATGTACACGAACAAACTACAAACACTTCATTTTTGGTGTTTAAGAATTTTACTGAAAATGGAAGGAAGCTATTCTCCTTTCAAGTTTAGGCCTGCTTTATGAATGATTATAGGAAGTTTCTTAAGAAATGCAATCAACTGATAAATTCTGCCAAAGCCAACCATCCAAGCGCATGCACAAGAACATGAGGGCTCACGAAGGAACGAAAGCAAGCACAAAAAAAAATATTGATTTCGCGGGGAACTTGGAAATTAGGGAATAAAACTGTTTAAGTTATGGTGCCATCATGCAGGATAAGGAGGAATGAAAACGCGGGAAGTAACGTATTTATTCAGTGTCTCATGTCATGACCAAATGTTATGCGTAAGACGAACAAAAATTCTATTGTTTAACAGATAAATAAGTCTCCTTTCTAGGAAACATTCAAAGTAAAAAAAAATCTTCTCTCGAGTACTACTCCTGCATTACATTCTCCGGTTTATCTCGTCCACATCTACGCAAATAAAGGCCCACTGGAAACTTTTCCCATCCGACTTTGTTTAGTCATAAACATACGGTTCGTTTTACAGACGCAGTCGTTTAGCAATCCTTTTTACCGACCTCCTGAGAGAAACCCATTAACAAAAGTAGGTTTTAATCAACAGTCTGATTTTTCTCAGGGAAACTTCGATTTGGATGCCGGAAGAATATTTTTTTTTTTTTGTCTGGAAACCCTGACTTACATTCAGTGACCTTACACACGCTCACACAGACGCACGGAATTGGAATAGCTGGTCGAAGATACTGCACCGGGATAATATGGGAGTCCACGTTTGGACGAAGGACCTCTGTCTCTCTCCAGCTTTAACCAACATCAGTATTCGAAGACTGTCCCTGCAATTTTAACAGCAGCAATATAAGTCAGCAAGCGTCCTCATCTTGTAGGAAAAGATACCCATACCGGTCATTCCCCCACCCCCAGTTCCTCACTGGACGAGTGGTTTTCGCGCTCGGCTGCCAATCCGGTGGTCCGAAGTTCGATTCCCGGCTCGGCCAACGCGGAATCCAGGGAATTTATTTCTGGTGATAGAAGTTAATTTCTCGATATAGTGTGGTTCGGATCCCATAATAACCTGTAGGTCCCGTTGCTAGGTGACCATTTGGTTCCTAGCCACGTACAAATATCTAATCCTTCGGGCCAGCCCTGGGAGAGCTGTTAATCAGAGTGGTCTGGTAAAACGATGATATACTTAACTTAAAGTTCCCAATCCTACAGGGCTGGGAATCGAAGGCGCTAACATGTGCCCCACTATGCCAGACAGACAGACAGACAGACAGAAAGTATTTAAGCTTCTTTAAGATTACCGAAAACAGAAGGTCAATGTCGGGATCAGAGGGGAAAATCAATCCATAAAATGGGATCGTATAAGATGTAAAAGACGAAGTCACGTGGGAAAACTAATCTAATTAATCTAATGATACAAGTCATAATATAAACATATTGAATGTTAATTCCTTGAAATTATGGAATCATTTGAGATCATCAATTTGAGATATTTTTAAAAAAGGTTGATTCCCTCGCTAAAGTCAAATCTATTCTCAACACCTCGTCTATGCGCAACTGTACAGTGTATAATCCTAAATGAAACGATCAGCCATGGCCCATGAAACTCTCAGTCGCGGACCATGAAGCTTTGAGCCACACCCCGGTGGTGGCCTGTTTGTTTGTATGGTGTTTTTACGTTGCATGGAACCAGCGGTTATTCAGCAACGGGACCAACGGCTTGACGTGATTTCCGGACCACGTCGAGAGTGAACTTCTATCACCAGAAATACACATCTCTCACTCCTCAATGGAATGCTCGAAAATCGAACTCGCGGCCACCGAGGTGGCAGGCCGAGACCATACCGATCACAGCACTAAGGCGATCCCGGTGGTGGCCTGTGTTGTTGGAACCTAGAGTGGTGTCAGACACATGATCATAGCTAACTTTAACTTTACAATCAAAACTGAGGAGGCTAGAGGGCTGCAATTTGGTAAGTTTGATGACTGGAGGGTGGATGATCAACATAACAATTTGCAGCCCTCTAGCCACAGTAGTTCTTAACATTTGAAGGAGCACGGACACACTCAAAGCCATCTCAATAGCTTCCTTTTACGGAAAACTATAGTGTAGACTTTTTCTCATAATTTGTTTCCAAGATTTCTGGGAAGTGATGAAATGCCATAACTGAAGAAGGAGCTTGGAAGATTGGAATCGAGATCAAATATTCCTAGAAATGTAATTAAATGGATGTCTTTTTCGTCTCGTTACTCGCCTGTTGAGACAGAGTTCGTGAAGAGAAAAATGCCCAACCATTCTGCAAAAAGAAGTGCCATAAATGAATGAAATGTCTGCAATAGAGAAATTAAGACAGAAAATGAGACGACTGAAGAATCAACAACTGAGCTATAGATTGTTGCAAAAGACCTCAGTCCTTCTAAACTCACTTTTTCCCAACAGTATTCCAAAAAGTATTCCACCACCGAGAAGAACCTCCAAACTTTCTAAAGAAAGTCCTCGTGAAAATCAAGCCAAGATTTCTGACAATGGCGACGCAAAAGTCGGCAAGTTAATTACCGAAGGAAATTTTTCTCTGCTGATGGAGAAAGACTAAAAAATGCGAAGAAAAATTATATAAAAAAGAAGGAGAATGAGGAAACAACGGAAGCAAAAACTATTCCATCACAAGACGGGTTTTAATTACGACTTTATGTCGGGCGTAAAAAATGTCCATTTTCTGTGGAATTGGTAGTTCAATGTTCTGTGTCAGACTTACTCGTTTAGCAGAGTAATTAGGAGCCGAGTGGTAAAAAACACCCTTTTTCCTGGTAAAATCAGCGCCTTTTTGGATGAGTGCTTTCGCTACTGAATGAAGATAATCAAAACACGATCATTGACATAAATACTGGGAATCGAGTATAAGATTATGTATATCTTTTGAATCTGACAAGGCATTTCCGAGATATGCTCATATATATCTTTTTTTTCTTTCTGTTAAATGCAACAGCATTACTTTTATGCCTGTAGTGCCATTCTGATAAGTTTTTCAAGAACAACTAAGCAAAGGACCAGGAACGCCATAGATGATGCAAGAAATGACGGTAATTATCGTTAACAGGTGGTAGCAAACTGTTAGCTGATGAATTTATGATATAAATATTTCCATCAACTGACAGTTTGCATTCGATATTCTAGAATCTAGATGAACGAATCACACGCCTCTTTGATAGGATTCGCATTTCTTATTCGTTCAGCTATTATTGTAGACTCCAGATGCTTCTAAATATAATGAAATAAACACGAGGAAAACTCGGGGCTTTCATTGTGGTTTGATTGTTTTTACGTTGTTTTTATGCCGTTTTTACGTTGCATGGAACCAGTGGTTATTCAGTAACGGGACCAACGGCTTTAGGTGACTTCCAAACCCGTTCGAGAGTGAACTTCTTTCACCAGAAATACACATCTCTAACGAACAGGATAACAAAAAGACTGTTAAGAATAGAAACACTTGTCTTTTTGTTAGATTATGTCCTTTGCCCTTGCCCTTACCTCTGTATTTTGTGATACAATATTAATTACAACGTTACAAATATTATGAGGAGTGTAGACCCATGTCCATATGTACAAGTTGTTTTAGATTTAGCTGGCCTTAAGCCAGCACGGGCTCTTGCTCCTAAAGCAGCCCGTAATATGTACAAGTAATACGTACACTTGTGTGTGTCCCTACCCTGGCAGAACATTATCACTTACGGTTACTGCAAACTAAAAATTCGGAGAATCAATCTCAGATTTATTTTCCGATAAAAAAAAAACGTTTCATGTAAGCACTTCAGTCACTGCCTAAAATGCATTTCCCCAGTTAAAAAACCGGCCAAACAGCGAATTCGGATCTCATATTGGTGTAAAGTAAATACTAGAGCTTAGGACTAGTCTCTCTCAAATATATGATCAGAGAAAACTATATAATGTTGGTGGAGAGAAGTGTCTTTCCGAATCTGATTGCCTGTAGACCAAGTGTATTTATGCTGGGTGGAGTTTGTTTGTATGGTGTTTTTACGTTGCATGGAACCAGTGGTTATTTAGCAACGGGTGCTGGGTGGAGTCATAGCATTAGTAGTAGCGAAATGCTCATCAGCCACAATTTAGTGGTGTAATAAGTTAGTTTGTTACGATTTTGTCTTCTTTGTGAATTTCACGAGAGAGCTTTCGAAGTCATTCTTGATAATTAATGATGCTGTGATTTTATTTTTCACGACTTTTTAATTTCGTAACTGATCCTCATAAATTATTATTGAAAATTTTATTGTTTTATTTTTTTCACTTTTAGCAGGAACACTAAAAACCTCTCGAGGCTGTTGAATTGAACTGAAATAAATTGAACTGAATATAGAGTTTAGGCCAAAGGCCAAGCACTGGGACCTATAAGGTCATTCACCGCTGAAACAAATATTGACAGTAAAAGGTTTGAAAGGCGTAACAAGAGGAAAACCTCGCAGTTGCAAAACGAAGCAATTGTTAGGAGAGGGTGGAAAACAAGATGGAAGAAAGAGAATATGAAAGGAAGAAAAGGTGTTGCAGCTAGGAGCCCAAGGCAGGCTCCAGAGAAGCTCAAGTAATGAATACAGTGCACCGCATGAGATGCAATGACGGTACTACCGCCCCCCTATGGGGACCTTTGAGGCTGTTGAGTATTTAAGAGTTGACGAAACTTTCATCTGGTGGGTCCTCCAGTTAGTTCATAAAGGAAAAAGTTACAACAGATGCTGACAAGTTATAAAAGTACCAAATATATCAGATGGTTACTTTTACTTAATAATAAGAGATGATGCGACAAAATTAAGATAGAAATCCAAGCACAAAACGCCGTTCAAGTTGAGGAAATTAAAAATGGCTGATAAAATAGAAGAGTTATTTGCTTGTTTCTGAACAGACTGGAATTCCTTGTCCATGCAGACTCGTGTTTAAACTTCCTTATTGACTGTCAAGCTCATTACCCCGAATTGTTTGCTTACTTAGTCTTGTTTACTTCCTTGTTTGCCATCAGAATAGTTTCAGCTGCAGTTCTTCAGCTCGTTTTGTATACTACGAACATTAAACGTGTTTATTATTATTTACATACAATTCTTCAAAAAAGCATTCATCATTTTCATTTCGCGAATCATGTATTTTGATTTATATAGATTTTTGGCATTATGCCAAGCTCTGGGGCAACTAAGGCCATTCAGCGCTGAAACGGAAATTGACAGTAACAGGTTTGAAAGGTGTTACAAGAGGAAAACCTCAAAGCTGTTGCACTATAAAACAATTGTTAGGAGAGGGTGGGCAGTAAGATGGAAGAAAGAGAATATTAACGGAGGTACAATAGAAGGAATGAAAGTAGTTGCAACTATGGGACGATGGGACACTATAAAGAACCTTAAGGAATGCCTACATTGCACCGAATGAGGTGCACTGACGGCACTAACCCCCTACGGGATCGCGATTCATATAAAACACAATTTAGCAAAAGGCAGCCTCTCTTCAGAACAGGAACAAGAATTCTACGGAAACAAGTAAATAATGCAATTGAATTTTCTGTACAGCATATGATGCTGTATGAAACTCTCAACCACGGCCATGAAAATTTCAGCCACACCAGGGTGGTGGCCTGTGTTGCCGACATCTATAGAGGTACGATTATGGCTAACTTTAACCTAAAATAAAATAATAACTACTGAGGTTAGAGGGCTGCAATTTGGTATGTTTGATAATTGGAGGATAGATGATCAATACACCAATTTGCAGGCCCCTAGCCTCAGTAGTTTTGAAGATCTGAGGGCGGACAGAAAAAGTGCGGATCGACAGACAAAGCCAACTCAATAGTTTTATTTTACAGACCACTAAAAAGAGAAAAAAAAAACTTTTACTTTCATAAGTAACCATTTCTTTTATCTTCTACATTATTAAGTAGAAAATAGCGACCCATTTTTTTCTAGATTCCAGAATATACCGTACTTGTGAAAAGTGCTAAAGAAATATGATGCAAAAAAATAAAGCGGCTAAACAGCGAAAAACGAAATCAATGCAGAGTAAAAATCCTCAAAAAAGGCTTTGAAAATAACCAGTTCAATCAAAATTTATAAGCAATAAAGAACTTTCAGAACCGAGAACCACTACATCATAATGAATACTACAGTAAAACAAGGCGAAGGTTATGCATTTGAAGCAATAAGAGGTTATTGCTGTTTCCAAGTTTTGAGGTTCTTATGTTTATGGATGCACTTTGCCTTCCTCTCTCTCTCTCTCTCTCTCTCTCTCTCTCTCTCTCTCTCTCTCTCTCTCTCTCTCTCTGGCTATTACCGATTGTACCTATTTGCTCAGCAGTTACGATAAAATATGTTACGAATACCTGAAACACTTGGGGCTCAATACGTTTACAAAACGAGAAAGGTGATACTAATATCTTTGTTTAGGATTCAATAATAATAATAATAATAATCAATAATAATAATAATAATAATAATAATAATAATAATAATAATAATAATAATAATAAGAAAAAGGAATAGAACTTAAGAATTTATTTTTTTTTAATTCTACCTGCAATACACTCTACGGGGTATGCCCGAATATTTGACTACCACCACTGGAATTTTTTACCAATAAAATTCCAATCGACTTTGACTATTACATAATTGAGATATGTCAACCTTCGGTGCGTTGCTCACCAGTTTAAGCAACAATGAGAAAATAATTAGAAAAATAGAGAAGAACCTTCATAAAATTAACGCAGCTGAGGCAGCAATAATAATAATAATAATAATAATATTATTAATATTATTATTATTATTACTATTATTATTATTATTATTATCCAAACGATGAAAAAACTGTCTTGACTTACCCTAAATACAGATAGCAGATGATGCGTATTAAAGAGCCTTGTACCCGTGAGATAATGGTGTGCAACAAGACTGAAAAGCTTTGAAAATGATGTGAAAGAGTCAAGACGAGACGGACAGAATTATCCTAGGAAAGTCGAGTTGAGTTGAATAAGAAACTTAGGCCAAAGGCCAAGCACTGGGACCTATGAGGTCATTCAGCGCAGAAATGGAGATTGACAGTAAAAGGTTTGTACTATAACAGGAGAAAAACTTCGCAGTTGCACGATGTATCAAGTGTAAGGAGAGGGTGAAAAGTAAGATGAAGAAAGAGAATATGAAAGGAGGTACAGTAAAAGGAACAAAAGTGGTTGCAGCTAGAGGCCGAAGGTACGCTGCAAAGAACCTCAAGTAATGCCTACGGTACATCGCATGAGGTCCACTGACGGAACTACCCCCTTACGGACCTAAGGAACGTCTGTTGAATGACAATCATTATCTGCTCCGGGAAGGCACATCTCAAGAGGGCTATAATTTAGAGCTGTTCGCTTTGGTGCGTCTTTTGTTCGCTGGGGATTCAGGAACGATGGGACTCTCCCGGATGGAATGTTTGGTAAGTTATAAAGAAAGGCGATAAAGGGAGATGGAAGACCATTCATTTCAGTCTTTATGTCGTAGATGGATGGCTTTTATCGGTAGACAAAAATCAGGCTTACATATAACTGAACTTCGTCCATCGTGGGGAATAGAAACAGCCTAAACTTTTGATCCCATTCAATATTTCAGCTATTTTTGACATATCGTACAACATATATTAATTAATGAGGATAATTTTTCTAACTGGACCTTAAAACAAAGTTAGTAATCAATCATAACATTTCTTTTATATTTAATTTGTTATAATTAGCAAACTAAATATTGACAAGTACATTCGATATTATATATAGATATTATATATATATATATATATATATATATTATACATATATATATATATATATATATATATATATATATATCATATATGTGTACACACATATATAATGTATACAATGTGTATGTGCTAATATTATATACGATATATAGTATATATGTCATATATATTTAGCTATACATTGTGTATATATATATATATATATATATATATATCTGATATATCTATATATATATATGTGTGTGTGTGTGTGTGGTGTGTGTACACCACATATATATGTATACAATGTGTATGTGCAATATTATTATACGATATATTGTATATATATCATATATATTTAGCTGTACACATTGTGTATATATATATATATATATATATATGTGTGTGTGTGTGTGTGTGTGTGTGTGTGTGTGTGTATGTATGTATGTATGAATATATATATAATATATATATATATATAATATATATTATATATATATATATATATAACGCAATACCACGGGAAAATGATAGTCAGATTTCCTGACTATCATTTTCCCGTGGTATTCGCCTTATTTATGAAGTTCACGTGCATCTACTGTGATTTTTTAAAAGCATATAATCGTTATATATATATATAATTATCTTATAATTATATCAGTAATATATATCATATCTATAATAATAACTATATATAATATCTATATCTATATATAATATATATCTTCTCGAACTGGTTTATGCTAATCCAATAAATGTTCACATACACTCGTCAATATTTAGGTTGCTAATTATAACAAATTTAATATAAGAAATAGTTATGAATTGGTTACTAACTTTTAAGGTCCAGTTAGAAGAATAATCTTCATTCATTACAGATTATGCAAAGGAAATATTCATGAAGTAATAAACAAAAACTAAAAGTGCAGCATTTGAGTTTTGCGGAAATGCTGCTCAGGCAAATCAAAAAGCATTTCACAACAATGGAGAGGAATCAGGTGGCACAAAGAATGATCAGCCAATTACACGATGAATTCTATCAATTTGGTAATGCCATGGTAAGTGACGTCATCTGCCATTATCTCAAAGATGGAAAACCTGAGGTGATGGCGCTTTACCACAAAGGATGTTGTTAGCGAACAAAGACGCGAATTCTTTGCTCGAAGTCACCATTATGCATTAAGGTGGCAATGCGATAAGGGGATAGTATTATCATTCCTATACAAAGATCATTGGCATTCTCACAAATACCGGGGACAAGAGAACCTTCTTGATTAGTTTTGAAGTTTATTAATTGAACATTGCGAAGTTTTGTAAAGCATCAGAACTGTTGAGCTTTCAGACGGCCGTCGCAAAATAAAATGAAAACAAAAAATTAGAAAGCCAACTCAATAAAACCATCACCAAATTCTCTCTCTCTCTCTCTCTTGAGCAAAATTTCCGCCGTCAGTGACCATGGTCGTTGCAACGCCATCTTATATAAATATACCCGTCTGTCAATCTGGAAATATAAAAGCCTTACACCAAGTCATTTTTTACTCCGGTATTTTACGCAAAATGTTATCATCCCAAAACTTTCCACATCAAAGTCATAGAAAGCGAACGCCAAAACGCGAGTTTTTCAGCTCCTTTTACAACTGGCATTTGTTTATGTAACGATGATGCAAGATGGAAGAAAAATACTTAGTTTTGAAAAAAAACAGAACGTCTTTAAACGAATGATGACCACGTTATCAACTGTCTACATTTCATCAGTATCCAAAGAATACCGTCTGTTCAGTTAAGTGTCGAAAAAACGTCCTGTTGTGCGCATGACGTCAGGCGGGAGATAGTCACTGAAGCTTTCGATACAATGCCGCATATTACTGCTGTATTTGGTTGTTTTCCCGTGAGGAGTAAAGAAAACATCACTAGATTCTTTGGGTTTCCCCAAAATGACGAGGAAATGGGTTTGCCTGTGCAAGAGAGAAGACCCAATAAATACTAAGGAAGCTCGAGTGTGCATTCTGCATTTTGAGAAAATTGCTTTCAAATGAGAGTAAAGAAAAGAAAACATCTGTATCAGTTTCAAAGGGGCCTCGTTGTGTGTTCAAAGATATTACTTCAACTTAAGATATAATGAAGGGGAAGTATGATATTTCATGCATTCTATCTTTTAGGGTATCACAGGACGGTCTGGAATATTTTTTTCCTCCGGTTCTTCAACAGATGGGAGCTGACTTTGATCATTCCTCTCCTCTAAATGTAAAACATCGAGTACGATTTACCTCTTAGGAAGAAATACGCTTTGGTAGGTGAAAATTATGATTCAGCTTCAGGGATATAAACTTTCTTCAGGGCTGATATTCTACCACGGTAGAAAATAGGCTTAATGACAATCAGAACGATGAGTCCCTAGGGCCTATGTAGATCGAGAGTTGTGTTTGTCAGCTATGACATTTTGTACCCTGGATATCGAGGAATTAGTCAAGACAGTGAGATAAACCAGACATAAAGGATTTTGAACATGAGGTCGAGAAAGTAAGTTTGATTCACATTGGGGGATACAACATAGCTAACAAATTTCCTCTGTATGAATTCCTTAGAAACAAAAGCAACACTGGCTGTACAAGGACTGAATTTAAATGTAGTCTAACCGAATGTCTCTTTCTCTTTTTATGTAATGCATGTGATATTTCATATTTGAAGAGATTTTTCCTCTTTTGTATAGACTTCAGCACTAAATATAAGACTTAATATTATGACAAATGTATGTTGTATGTTTTTCCTCCTTGCCTACATGACTTTGGGTAATGGCTAAAAGTAAATTCCCCGTTAAAACGTAAACATGAAAGAAAACGGAGCATTCTCTCCTTGTGACGTCATCAACTCTGCGCGTGGGTTGACATTGTATTCTTTGGAAATTGCGTTTTATAACAGACAACAAAAGTGACATTCTCTACAGAAATAGTCCATCTTTCTTTTCTGACAAGAATCACGAATGTTTTGAAATATATCATAAACCTAACGTATATTATGGTAATATGTGCTACGTTATTTTCATCGAACATCTCAAACTTAGATTACATTTTCGACAGCATGGCTTTCGTAATATGATACGAGGTTTACATAATCAACAGGGCTCAACGGGATTATGACTCGGTTTCCATATTTCTTATTGTCTTTTTCATAAACGACGTGATTCCATGAGGAAAAGGCTTAATCCTTTAAGTCTTACTCTATAGCCATAGGGATAAATATTCGATTATTCTTTTGCATATGCATTTGTCGACAGAGGGGATGATTGATGTACAGCTAAGCTGAGAACTGATGCTACATGACTGCATAGGATTTCGTTCAAATTCACTAACTGGCAACCTAACAAGGTCCATAATTATCTATTATTTCAATACGAAAACACGAGTATTGCATATGATAAGGTCATAATTATGTTCAAAAAGAGTGATAGCTGTCATATATTTCAAAATTGTAAGAAAACATCACGCGTAGCCAAATTTCAGGATAAACACTTACGAAACATTTTCAAAACTTTCGTTCACTCATCGCCGATGCATTTGACCAAAACGAAGTCGTGATCAAACCTCAGTTCAATTGTTAAGTAAAAAAAAGGAAAAATATTTGTCATAACATTAATATTGCTTCCAAAGCAACCATTAAATTTGAAACGGTCCTATTTGATTGTTTTTTGTTTTTACATCTCAAAGCTGAAAAAATGTAAATATGTAAATACAAAAGTCGAATGCGCCCAATGATATCAACGTGTGAGTAAAGCATGTGTGTGCAACCATTACAGTGGCAGTGCAACAAGAACCACCTCGTTTAACGTATGTAGGTCTACAATGAGTTGCAACAATGAAATTATCTTGAAAACATTCATTTTATATTTGTTAGAGGAATATATAGGTTTTCATACAAAAAAAAATTTACTTATGATATATTTCTTAACCACTTTAAAAATGATGGCCTACTGCAAATACTCGCCTATGCAATTATTCTTTTGCCAAAGCCAAGATTTA
>NC_087211.1:78919509-79029509 GCF_015104395.2 Macrobrachium nipponense | reverse complement strand
GTAACCTTTTTCTTTTTACAAATGTTTGCTAACATTTCATTTTAAAATCCTTACCGTCATTTCGCTTGTCACAGGGACCTAGTATCCTTACATAAAGTTAACGTAAATCTTCAAAGAGTAAATTACAAGAATTGTTAACGTAAAACAAACGCGTCTTTGTGAAATTCATATTGAAACGCAAATCATTTCATAAGCGCAAGCCGCTACCATTAGCGTAAAAATCGTTCACCGCGAGCGCGTTATCATTTTCATAAAACGTTATCAAAAGCAATTCTTTCATTACACGTTAACGTAAGAAAATCATTTAACGCAAGTTGCGTCATATTAGTTCAATTCAATACAAGGGAGTTCATTCATATATCATTTTTCACCCTCTCCGAGAGAGAGAGAGAGAGAGAGAGAGAGAGAGATAGAGAGAGAGAGCCGAGGGAACCCAGTATTCACGAAGCCAAGAGTACTACATCTTACCATTAATTATAGCATGCAGAATTAACATTATTTTAGTCTCTTGTGTCTTTCATTTACACTGAGCGTGATACGTACGCGCCTGTGTCCATTGCAGTTTGCAAGCATTTATTTATTTCATTTATCGAGTACTTCAGCGAGGGGCTGAGCATTTCTAAAATTTCCATTACCTGTCGTTGTCCGAGTGGTCTTTTCATTTTCTTTATCACATAAGACTTGCGTATACCGCAAGCACAACCCGCACAGTGTGCCACGCAAATTCATTACTTCCAGACAGGGAAGTCGTTACCAGTTTAGGACTGGCCACCACCAGTGCACGTCAGGTCTTACCATTTTACAGTGCCACTAATTCTTGACACTGTCCATCGACTGGCTGCTGCAGTACTCCCACCTTTTACTTTCTCTCCTCCACCATTACACTCTGCCACGAACAGAGTACCATTTCACTTCAGTATATTTAAGTATACTGCATGTAGTGTCCGGGACACACCAGCACGATACCAGTGCTCCAAGGAACGCCTCCTCATAAGTGCCATTGCACCTGTACAGGACGTACAGGTAGCCCTATACCTGCGTGTCCGTCCTACGGAACGCCCATTCATTAGAGTATCCACCATTTTGGATCACTGAACCAAGGAACGCCTCCGAAAGTGCCGCACCTGTATTGGACCTACAGGTAGCCCATTCCAGCGTCTCCCAAGTTGAGAACGCCCTTAAGTGTGACGTACGCCGCACACTCCATGTGATTGTCTCACCTCATCAGAAGGTGCCATTCCAGAAGTGCCACCAACTTACGGGACACTTCCCAAGTGCCATAGAGCATCCAGTCTTTTCAGACTTTTTCTATACCACGTCGCAGAACCCATTTCCAAGGGAGTGCCACTTTCCACAGTAGGCACTCCCCTTCCATCCAGTATTATTCCTGGCCATTATTTTCATTTTCATCAGAGCCTCTACTACAGCCTAAGGGAAATGTCTTCCCCTGCTTCCCGCGACTTCTTTGCCATAGAGCTAGAGAAGCTCGGAGCCCTCATAACTCTGGGCAAGGAGGCCAGTTACACTGGACCAGCACTTGACCAGTGGATAAAGGCGCAGCAGGATGCCGCGCGCCTGCAAGAAAAGGAAGAAAGAGAAGCAGAAAGGAAGGCATGTGAAGAAGAGAGAAAGCATGAGCTAGCTCTCAGAGATAAAGAAATCTCTCGGCAAGTTTCTAAGCCCCAGACCATGAGCTGGACTCCCAGTAAGAGGTGGTTGCGGAGGTTCTGCACCACTTGTTGTGGGCATGGGCATGCTGTGGATTCCAACCAGTGCCCAAGTCGATCCCTACCTTGGGATGAGAGCTTCCAGGGTGAACTTATCCAAGGCTACCATGTAGCCCTGCCTGATGAACAGTCTCCTACGGCCTATCAGTGGGTACAAGTCATGGCCGACACTGAAGCCCAGGTCTCCCTTATTTCAAGAAAGGCATTGCCTAGGGGTGCCAAAATCCAGATGGACGAAGAAATTCAGTTTGAATGGATTGACGGTAACCTCTATTCTGTTCCTTCGATCCTTCTGAATGTTGAAATGCCCTTTCTGGACCAGGAGGCCAGGGAAACCACATTGTGCCGCCTGGGCATAGTTGACCAATTTCATGATGTTTATCAGGTAATATTGGGCCGAGATCTACTAAAGCCGTATCTCCCCTGGACGCAGCTCCCACTATCAGATGCACCGGATCCCTGCAGCATGCCTCATAATCAAACCTCAATTTTAGGTTCAGAGGCTAGTGCCTCTAATGTCCCCGACATCCTTTCTATTTGCGAACCTGGCCCTGACCCAGTGTCAGAGCCCGAAGTTTCTTCCGCACCATCTCAGCCTCTTACCATTTTACCGCCTACCTCCTCCACTTTGGAAGAGGTAAGCCCACCAGTTAACCCCGGACTTGTTTCCGAGGGTGATTCAACAGAGGTTTCCTTAACCTCCCCACGTCAAATCACTGCCAGAGAGGACTCTTCACCTGTGCCAGAGCACACTGCCAGCCTTGGTGACTCCACAGATTCGCAACCTGTGGGGCCATCTCGGCCTTACCGTCCAGTGCCAGGGAAGAGGTTCTGGAACACGTTCTGCAGAGACTGTGGCCGCAAGGGTCACATGTCTGCAAATTACGGAGGGTGTGCTTATCGCAATATTCCTGCCATCGCAATGGCCGTAACCAATCCTTCTTCACTAGGACCCCCGGCTAAGGGCCCTATAACAGTCGCACCCCTCCAAAGCCATTATCCGCCAAGCCACGTCAGAGCCTACGACGACTCTGGCGCTCAAATCTCCCTGATACGGGAAGACCAAATCCCCCGAGGGGCTAACGTCGATAGACGTCAATTAATCACTATCGAAGGTATCAACCATATTAAACTGATCCTTCCGACCGTCCAATTGAGGGTCACCAGACCTCACTTCTCCAGAGTTTGCAAGCTACATTCCAGGAGGTTACGACCTCCTCCTAGGGCAAGACATGAAGTCTCCCTCGCATTTCAAAAAGCCTAGGGGTCCTAACCCCACGTCAAATCTCTCCAAAGCAAGGAGTAATCAAAATTCTACTTCCTCCAGGAAGTACGTCCACCAACAGTCTCCCCCGTTACCAAGGAGGGAGATTGATCATTCACAGTTCCGTTGCAAAACCTGCAACATACTAGGGCACTCCACGAATTGGCCTAAGTGCCCTAGCAGACTACCAGCAGCGGACAATGTCCGTTTTCCACAAGGCTTAGCCTTCAACAAGAGACAGGAGCCTCTGTCTCCCATTTCCAAGGGCACGCTGAGAGGTATTGCACCTCCGGTACCAGCCCCAGGTCCAGTCGACCTCAACTCTCTGCCAGTGCCACTTGGCAGCAATGAGCAGTGCCATGCTCCGTCCAGCCTGGACATAGAGCCACCACAAACCTTGACCTCTGCGCCAGGCCCCGAGCTAGCGCCGGCGCCCAACCTAATCAAGGATCCTCCTACAGGAGATCCTCCAACAGGCATGGAGCTTACCGCAGCCCATGGCCAATCTCCAGCCCATAATTCTTCTTCAGCCTCACCTCTGTCGCCCGAGGATGAACCTCCGGCAGACCTTACCTTCATACCTCCTCTGGAAAACCAGGAACTGCCCGACACGGAGTCAGCCTGGAGTTTTCCCCTTACGACGGCTGTCGCAGCAGCTGAAGTGAGGGCCTCCCCTGCAGTAGGTTCCACCTCTACGACGGTTGCTGCAGATACCGAAGTAGGGTGTTCTCCTGAAATCCCTCAGGCTACCACTGCCGCTGCTCCTGACGGCGCTCAAATCTCCCTGATACGGGAAGACCAAATCCCCCGAGGGGCTAACGTCGATAGACGTCAATTAATCACTATCGAAGGTATCAACCATATTAAACTGATCCTTCCGACCGTCCAATTGAGGGTCACCAGACCTCACTTCTCCAGAGTTTGCAAGCTACATTCCAGGAGGTTACGACCTCCTCCTAGGGCAAGACATGAAGTCTCCCTCGCATTTCAAAAAGCCTAGGGGTCCTAACCCCACGTCAAATCTCTCCAAAGCAAGGAGTAATCGAAATTCTACTTCCTCCAGGAAGTACGTCCACCAACAGTCTCCCCCGTTACCAAGGAGGGAGATTGATCATTCACAGTTCCGTTGCAAAACCTGCAACATACTAGGGCACTCCACGAATTGGCCTAAGTGCCCTAGCAGACTACCAGCAGCGGACAATGTCCGTTTTCCACAAGGCTTAGCCTTCAACAAGAGACAGGAGCCTCTGTCTCCCATTTCCAAGGGCACGCTGAGAGGTATTGCACCTCCGGTACCAGCCCCAGGTCCAGTCGACCTCAACTCTCTGCCAGTGCCACTTGGCAGCAATGAGCAGTGCCAAGCTCCGTCCAGCCTGGACATAGAGCCACCACAAACCTTGACCTCTGCGCCAGGCCCCGAGCTAGCGCCGGCGCCCAACCTAATCAAGGATCCTCCTACAGGAGATCCTCCAACAGGCATGGAGCTTACCGCAGCCCATGGCCAATCTCCAGCCCATAATTCTTCTTCAGCCTCACCTCTGTCGCCCGAGGATGAACCTCCGGCAGACCTTACCTTCATACCTCCTCTGGAAAACCAGGAACTGCCTGACACGGAGTCAGCCTGGAGTTTTCCCCTTACGACGGCTGTCGCAGCAGCTGAAGTGAGGGCCTCCCCTGCAGTAGGTTCCACCTCTACGACGGTTGCTGCAGATACCGAAGTAGGGTGTTCTCCTGAAATCCCTCAGGCTACCACTGCCGCTGCTCCTGACGGCGTTTCTGGCCTTACCCCAGAGTCAGTGCCTCCGCCTACTCCTAGGATTGGTAGAGCCAGGTCCTGGAGGAATAAGAAGAAGAAGAAGAAGAAGGGACGTAACAAATCATTAACAAACTAACCCAAGAGCCACATGCTCTCCTTGACACCTGTGCCTGAGGTACAGTGTCACATTCATTTGCAGAGTGATCCTGGCACCTACCCAGAGAAGGTAGCCAGCCTGATCCCTACCAGTAAAACTAACCCTCTAACCCCTAGCAATTGTAATACTAACCCTCACTTAAATATAATTACCTCATTACATTTCCATCCTGGTAATGCACTAACCACTCATCATCCTCACGCATCATTACCTCACCTCATGTATTTTAACAATTCCGGCGACACATTACTGCTGTGCGTACCACACTCTGGAATGATTGCGTCTCCATTTAACTGTATTGAGTAGGCTAGGCTAATGATTTAGTACCAGGGCACTAGGGTAGTAGCAAGTAGAATTTTCTAGTAACCTTATCTAGGGGTAGAGTAGACTGTCGTCACAGACAACCCGTAGTTATTACTTAGGCTAGACTACATTACTACATTAAGTTAGTACACTTAGCATCTCCACCTATAAGTTAGGTAGGTCACTGTAGTTAGCTGTATCGCTGCTCAAAAAACTTCAAATTAGAGTAGGAGAACTGGGTAGTCGAGACGATCAACTTATTTAAGCCAAGACCTTCACGCCCGAAAGGGAGTGAATGCCTTCTTAACAGGGGGAGCTGTGACGTTTATAGATCGCTCGTCTACCCAGAAATTAATTAATTAGTTTGATTTGGAAACCGGCAGCCATTCCCTCCAAATATCAGCTGATTTTTAGTAAACGCGGGAAACCAAAAACCCGCCAGCCAGAGGTAGGGAGTTCCTAAGTTGTGGGAATATAGTCTTTTGTCAGCTTTAGGGACGTATCTCGAAGGGAAGGATGTAGGCAGATTGGTACTTCTTAGACCTATATCTTAAGCTCTTTTTCCTGTGAACCCTCTGCTGGCTGTATGTTCTGTTTCCAGGATTTGCCTTGCTCGTGGGGGGTTAAGTCGACCCCAACACCCATGGAAAACACCTGGATTCGTCCTCAGTCGTCTCCAGACGCGACCTTCGGACGGATGTCCGACCACCTGCCTTCCTTGTAGGCCTACCCAGGGCGTCAGTGGCACGCCAATAGACCCAGTCCTAAGACAAAGCCAGGCCACGTTTTTCTACAAAGATCCACTGAACACGACATCCAGGTACGTCTTGTGAGACAGCATATTGCCAGTCCCTCACATCCTATTATCTATTTGATCCCCATTTTCCCAATTCAATTTCCAACCCAAAAAGAACTCATCCTTTTGTTCCCTCTCACTGCCTCATGGCCGCATGCTTCCCCTTGTGTGATCGTCCCCAGACAAATGAAGTCATTGCATACCTCAGTGATACATTAAAAAGTTCCTTTTCCCCAGTGTTAGAGAACTAAACAAATGAAATTGGGCAATAAATCCTTTTTCTTTTATCTTGTTTAATCTGGGATTCTTTTTCCAGATTCCCTGAGTCACGTGTCACGTCTCTCTGCCCACAAGAGTTGCATTACCCAAGTTTATGAAACCAGCTTGTAAGAATTCCATTTTGAGCCAGCTATTATCCATTTGTGAGAGATTATAAGTCCTAACGTGTGGCCGCTGCATTTACTTTTCTCCAGGCCAGTACGGGCCTTTTGTAAATAAATAGCTGTAAAGTATTTAGCTGAGTTTCTGGCGACCTGTTGCTCTAGATCAAATATTCTCTATAAATCAGTTTTACGGTAAGTTAAAGTAATTTCCTCTTGAAATCCCTCAATTATTTCTGTTTACGTATCGAGCCTCTCTCAAGGCCGGGCTCATACGTAAAAATATATATATATATATATATATATATATATATTATATATATATATATATATATATATAGAGAGAGAGAGAGAGAGAGAGAGAGAGAGAGAGAGAGAGAGTAACTTGAAATAAGAGGAATCAATCAGAATCATCAATGTACACTTCATTTTTGGTGTTTAAGAATTTTACTGAAAATGTCCTGCTTTATGAATTATTATAGGAAGTTTCTTAAGAAATGCAATCAACTGATAAATTCTGCCAAAGCCAACCATACACGCGCATGCACAAGAACATGCTGGCTCACAAAGGAACGAAAGCAAGCACAAAAAATATTGATCTACTTTGGATTTCGCGGGGAACTTGGAAATTAGGGAATAAAACAGTTTAAGTTATGGTGCCATCATGCAGGATAAGGAGGAATGAAAACGCGGGAAGTAACGTATTTATTCAGTGTGTCTCATGCCATGACCAAATGTTATGCGTAAGACGAACTAAAATTCTATTGTTAAACAGATAAATAAGTTTCCTTTCTAGGAAACATTCAAAGTAAAAAAAAATCTTCTCTCGAGTACTACTCCTGCATTACATTCTCCGGTTTATCTCGTCCACATCTACGCAAATGAAGGCTCACTGGAAACTTTTCCCATCCGACTTTTTAAGTTTAGTCGTAAACATACGGTTCGTTTTACAGACGCAGTCGTTTAGCAATCCTTTTTACCGACCTCCTGAGAGAAACCCATTAACAAAAGTAGGTTTTAATCAACAGTCTGATTTTTCTCAGGGAAACTTCGATTTGGATGCCGGAAGAATATTTTTTTTTTTTTTGTCTGGAAACCCTGACTTACATTCAGTGACCTTACACACGCTCACACAGACGCACGGAATTGGAATAGCTGGTCGAAGATACTGCACCGGGATAATATGGGAGTCCACGTTTGGACGAAGGACCTCTGTCTCTCTCCAGCTTTAACCAACATCAGTATTCAAAGACTGTCTCTGCAAGGGTCCTCATCTTGTAGGAACGGATACCCATACCGATCCTTTCGCTCCCAGTTCCTCGCTGGACGAGTGGTTTTCGCTCTCGGCTGCCAATCCGGTGGTCCGAAGTTCGATTCCAGGCTCGGCCAACGCGGAATCAAGGGAATTTATTTCTGGTGATAGCTGTTAATCAGCTCAGTGGTCTGGTAAAACAAAGATATACTTAACTTAAAGTTCCCAATCCTACAGGGCTGGGAATCGAACTCGCTAACATGTGCGCCACTCTGCCAGACAGACAGACAGACAGAAAGTATGTAAGCTTCTTTAAGATTACCGAAAACAGAAGGACAATGTCGGGATCAGAGGGGAAAATCAATCCATAAAATGGAATCGTATAAGATGTATAAAACGAAGTCACGTGGGAAAACTAATCTAATGATACAAGTCATAAGATAAACATATTGAAAGTCAATTCCTTGAAATTATGGAGTCATTTGAGAGCATCAATTTAAAATATTTTTAAAATAGGTTGATTCCCTCGCTAAAGTCAAATCTATTCTCAACACCTCGTCTAAAAAATTTAAAGCAGGTAAAAAATGCGACGAAGTTTCTTCGGCGCAATCGAGTTTTCTGTGCAGCGTATAAACCTAAAAGAAACGTTCAGCCACGGCCCATGAAGCTTTGAGCCACATCCAGGCGGTGGCCTGTTTCTTTGCTTGTTTGTTTGTATGGTGTTTTTACGTTGCATGGAACCAGTGGTTCTTCAGCAACGGAACCAACGGCTTTACATGACTTCCCAACCACGTCGAGAGTGAACTTCTATCACCAGAAACACACATCTCTCAACCCTCAATGGAATGCTCGAAAATCGAACTCGCGGCCACCGAGGTGGCAGGCCTAGACCATACCGATCACGTCACTAAGGCGATCCCGGTGGTGGCCTGTGTTGTTGGAACCTAGAGTGATGTCAGACACATGATTATAGCTAACTTTATTTAACCTTACAATCAAAACTGAGGAGGCTAGAGGGCTGCAATTTGGTACGTTTGATGACTAGAGGGTGGGTGATCGACATAACAATTTGCAGCCCTCTAGCCACAGTAGTTCTTAACATTTGAGGGAGCACGGACACACTCAAAGCCATCTCAATAGCTTCCTTTTACGGAAAACTATAAAGTGTAGACTTTTTTCTCATAATTTGTTTCCAAGATTTCTGTTCTGGGAAGTGATGAAATGGCATAACTGAAGAAGGCGCTTAGATGATTGGAATCGAGATCAAATATTGCTAGATATGGAATTAAATGGATGTCTTTTTCGTCTCATTATTCGCCTGTTGAGAAAGAGTCCGTGAAGAGAAAAATGCCCAACCATTCTGCAAAAAGAAGTGCCATAAATGAATGAAATGTCTGCAATAGAGAAATTACGACAGAAAATGAGACGACTGAAGAATCAACAACTGAGCTATAGATTGTTGCAACAGACCTCAGTCCTTCTAAACTCACTTTTTCCCAACAGTATTCCAAAAAGTATTCCACCACCGAGAAGAACCTCCAAACTTTCTAAGGAAAGTCCTCGGGAAAATCAAGCCAAGATTTCTGACAATGGCGACGCAAAAGTCGGCAAGTTAATTACCAAAGGAAATTTTTCTCTACTGATGGAGAAAGACTAAAAAATGCGAAGAAAAATTACATAAAAAAGGAGAATGAGGAAACAACGGAAGCAAAAACTATTCCATCACAAGAGGGGTTTTAATTACGACTTTATGTCGGGCGTGAAAAGTGTCCATTTTCTGTGGAATTGGTAGTTCAATGTTCTGCGTCAGAGTTACTCGTTTAGCCGAGTAATTAGGAGCCGAGTGGTAAAAAACACCCTTTTCCTGGTAAAATCAGCGCCTTTTTGGATGAGAGTGCACTCGAGTTCTTTCGCCACTGAATGAAGATAATCAAAACACGATCATTGACATAAATACTGGGAATCGAGTATAAGATAATGTATATCTTTTGAATTTGACAAGGCATTTCCGAGATATGCTCATATATACCTTTCTTTTTGTTAAATGCAACAGCGTTACTTTTATACCTGTAGTGCCATTCTGATAATTTTTTCAATAACAAAGCAAAGGACCAGTAACGCCATAGATGATGCAAAAAATGACGGTAAATATCGTTAACAGGTGGTAGCAAACTGTTAGCTGATGAATTTATGATATAAATATTTACATCAACTGACAGTTTACATTCGATATTCTAGAATCTAGATGAACGAATCACAAGCCTCTTTGATAAGATTCGCATTTCTTATTCGTTCAGCTATTATTGTAGACTCCAGATGCTTCTAAATATAATGAAATGAACACGAAAAAAACTCGGGGCTTTCATTGTGGTTTGTTTGTTTTGACGTTGTTTTTATGCCGTTTTTACGTTGCATGGAACCAGTGGTTATTCAGCAACGGGACCAACAGCTTTACGTGACTTCCGAACCACGTCGAGAGTGAACTTCTATCACCAGAAATACATATCTCTCACATCCCAGTGGAATGCCCGAGAATCGAACTCGCGGCCACCGAGGTGGCAGGTCAAGGCCATATCGATCACGCCACTGATATTAGATCAGATTTTAACATTTTTTTGGCACATTGCCATAACGCCACTGAGGCGCTATGGGCTTTCCTTATGAAAACGAACAGGATAACAAAAAGACTGTTAAGAACAGAAACACCTGTGTTTTTGTTAGATTCGGGCCTTTGCCCTTACCCTTACTTCTGTATTTTGTGATACAATATTAATTATAACGTTACAAATATTATGAGGAGTGTAGACACATGTCCATATGTACAAGTTGCTTTAGATTTAGCTGGCCTTAAGCCAGCACGGGCTCTTGCTCCTAGAGCAGCCCATAATATGTACAAGTAATACGTACATGTGTGTGTGTGTGTGTGTGTATGTCCCTACCCTGGCAGAACATTATCACTTACGGTTACTGCAAACTAAAAATTCGGAGAATCAATCTCAGTATTATTTTTTGATAAAAAAAAACGTTTCATGTAAGCACTTCTGTCACGGCCTAAAATACATTTCCCACAGTTAAAAAACGGGCCAAACAGCGAATTCGGATTTTCTATTGGTGTCAAGTAAATACTAGAGCTTAGGACTAGTGTCTCTCAAATAAATGATCAGAGAAAACTATATAATGTTGGTGGAGAGAAGTGTCTTTCCGAATCTGATTGCCTGTAGACCAAGTGTATTTATGCTGGGTGGAGTTTGTTTGTATGGTGTTTTTACGTTGCATGGAACCAGTGGTTATTTAGCAACGGGTGCTGGGTGGAGTCATAGCATTAGTAGTAGCGAAATGCTCATCAGCCACAATTTAGTGGTGTAATAAGTTAGTTTGTTACGATTTTGTCTTCTTTGTGAATTTCACGAGAGAGCTTTCGAAGTCATTCCTGATAATTAATGATGCTGTGATTTTATTTTTCACGACTTTTTAATTTCTTAACTGATCCTCATAAATTATTATTTGAAAATTTTATTGCTTTATTTTTTTCACTTTTAGCAAGAACACTAAAAACCACTCGAGGCTGTTGAATTAAATTGAATGAAATTGAACTGAATATAGAGGTCATTCACCGCGTAACAGGAGGAAAACCTCGCAGTTGCACAACGAAGCAATTGTTAGGAGAGGGTGGAAAGTAAGATGGAAGAAAGAGAATATGAAAGGAAGGAAAGGTGTTGCAGCTAGGAGCCCAAGGCAGGCTCCAGAGAAGCTTAAGTAATGAATACAGTGCACCGCATGAGGTGCAATGACGGCACTACCGCCCCCTATGGGAACCTTTGAGGCTGTTCAGTATTTAAGAGTTAAAAAAAAAACTTTCAGCTGGTGGATCCTCCTGTTTGTTCATAAAGGAAAAAGTTACAACAGATGCTGACAAGTTATAAAAGTACCAAATATATCAGATGGTTACTTTTACTTAATAATAAGAGATGATGCGACAAAATTAAGATAGATATCCAAGCACAAAACGCCGTTCAAGTTGAGGAAATTAAAAATGGCTGATAAAATACAAGAGTTATTTGCTTGTTTCTGAACAGACTGGAATTCCTCGTCCATGCAGACTCGTGTTTAAACTTCCTTATTGACTGTCAAGCTCATTGCCCGGAATTGTTTGCTTACTTAGTCTTGTTTACTTCCTTGTTTGCCATCAGAATAGTTTCAGCTGCAGTTCTTCAGCTCGTTTTCTATACTACGAACATTAAACGTGTTTATGGTTATGTACATACAATTCTTCAAAAAAGCGTTCATCATTTTCATTTCGCGAATCATATATTTTGATTTGATTTATATAGATTTTTGGCATTATGCCAAGCTCTGGGGCAACTAAGGCCATTCAGCGCTGAAACGGAAATTGACAGTAAAAGGTTTGAAAGGTGTAACAAGAAGAAAACCTCAAAGCTGTCGCACTATAAAACAATTGTTAGGAGAGGGTGGGCAGTAAGATGGAAGACAGAGAATATTAACGGAGGTACAATAGAAGGAATGAAAGTAGTTGCAACTATGGGACGAAGGGACACTATAGAGAACCTTAAGGAATGCCTACATTGCACCAAATGAGGTGCACTGACGGCACTACCCCCCTTCGGGGTCGCGATTCATATAAAACACAATTTAGCAAAAGGCAGCCTCTCTTCAGAACAGGAACAAGAATTCTACGGAAACAAGTAAATAATGCAATCGAATTTTCTGTACAGCATATGATGCTGCATGAAACTCTCAACCACGGCCATGAAAATTTCAGCCACACCCGGGTGGTGGCCTGTGTTGCCGACACCTATAGACGCACGATTATGGCTAACTTTAACCTAAAATAAAATAATAACTACTGAGGTTAGAGAGCTGCAATTTGGTATGTTTTATAATTGGAGGATAGATGATCAATACACCAATTTGCAGGCCCCTAGCCTCAGTAGTTCTGAAGATCTGAGGGCGGACAAAAGTGCGGATCGACAGACAAAGCCAAACTCAATAGTTTTATTTTACATACCACTAAAAAGAGAAAAAAAACTCTTTTACTTTCATATGTAACCATTTCTTTTCTCTTCTACATTATTAAGTAGAAAATAGCGTCCCATTTTTTCTAGATTCCAGAATATAACGTACTTGAGAAAAGTGCTAAAGAAATATGATGCAATAAAATAAAGCGGCTAAACAGCGAAAAACGAAATCAATACAGAGTAAACATCCTCAAAAAATGCTTTGAAAATAACCAGTTCAATCAAAATTTATAAGCAATAAAGAACTTTCATAACCGAGAACCACTACATCACAATGAATACTACAGTAAAACAAGGCGAAGGTTATACATTTGAAGCAATGAAAGGTTATTGCTGTTTCCAAGTTTTGAGGTTCTTATGTTTATGGATGCACTTTGCCTTCCTTCTGCTCTCTCTCTCTCCTCTCTCTCTCTCTCTCTCTCTCTCTCTCTCTCTCTCTCTCTCTGGCTATTACCGATTGTACCTATTTGCTCAGCAGTTACGATAAAATATGTTAAGAATACCTGAAACACTTTGGGCTCAATACGTTTACAAAACGATAAAAGTGATACTAATATCTTTATTTAGGATTCAATAATAATAATAATAATGATAATGATGATGATGATGATGATGATGATGATGATGATGATGATGATGATGATGATGATGATGATGATTGATGATGATGATAAAGAAAAAGGAATAGAATTTAATTTTAATTCTACCTGCAATAAACTCTACGGGGTATGCCCGAATATTTGACTACCACCGCTGGAATTTTTTACCAATAAAAATTTTGACTATTACATAAATGAGATATGTCAACCTTCGGTGCGTTGCTCACCAGTTTAAGCAACAATGAGAAAATAATTAGAAAAATAGAGAAGAACCTTCATAAAATTAACGCAGCTGAGGCAGCAATAATAATAATAATAATAATATTATTATTAATATTATTATTATTATTACTATTATTATTATTATTATCCAAACGATGAAAAAACTGTCTTGACTTACCCTAAATGCAGATAGCAGATGATGCGTATTAAAAAGCCTTGTACCCGTGAGATAATGGTGTGCAACAAGACTGAAAAGCTTTGAAAATGATGTGAAAGAGTCAAGACGAGACGGACAGAATTATCCTAGGAAAGTCGAGTTGAGTTGAATAAGAAACTTAGGCCAAAGGCCAAGCACTGGGACCTATGAGGTCATTCAGCGCAGAAATGGAGATTGACAGTAAAAGGTTTGCACTATAACAGGAGAAAAACTTCGCAGTTGCACGATGTATCAAGTGTAAGGAGAGGGTGAAAAGTAAGATGAAGAAAGAGAATATGAAAGGAGGTACAGTAAAAGGAACAAAAGTGGTTGCAGCTAGGGGCCGAAGGTACGCTGCAAAGAACCTCAAGTAATGCCTACGGTACATCGCATGAGGTCCACTGACGGAACTACCCCCTTACGGAGCCTAGGAACGTCTGTTGAATGAACAAATCATTATCTGCTCCCGGAAGCACATCTCAAGAGGGCTATAATTTAGAGCTGTTCGCTTTGGCGCGTCTTTTGTTCGCTGGGGATTCAGGAACGATGGGACTCTCCCGGATGTTTGGTAAGTTATAAAAGAAAGGCGATAAAGGGAGATGGAAGACCATTCATTTCAGTCTTTTATGTCGTAGATGGATGGCTTTTATCAGTAGACAAAAATCAGGCTCACAGATAACTGAACTTCGTCCATCGTGGGGAATAGAAAGCCTAACTTTGATCCCCATTCAATATTTCAGCAATTTTTGACATATAGTACAACATATATTAATTAATGAGGATTATATTTCTAACTGGACCTTAAAAGTTAGTAATCAATTCATAACTATTTCTTATATTTAATTTGTTATAATTAGCAAACTAAATATAGACAAGTACATTCGATATATATATATATAATATATATATATATATATATATATATATATATATATATATATATATATATATATATATAATCGAATGTTATACTAATCCAATAAATGTTCACATACACTCGTCAATATTTAGGTTGCTAATTATAACAAATTTAATATAAGAAATAGTTATGAATTGGTTACTAACTTTTAAGGTCCAGTTAGAAGAATAATCTATCTTCATTCATTACAGATTATGCAAAGGATATATTCATGAAGTAATAAACAAAAACTAAAAATGCAGCATTTGAGTTATGCGGAAATGCCAGTAAGATGAAGCATCCACTCAAGGCAAATCAAAAAGCATTTCACAACAATGGAGAGGAATCAGTGCACAAAGAATGATCAGCCAATTACACGATGAATTCTATCAATTTGGTAATGCCATGGTAAGTGACGTCATCTACCATTATCTCAAAGATGGAAAACCTGAGGTGATGGCGCTTTACCACAAAGGATGTTGTTAGCGAACAAAGACGCGAATTCTTTGCTCGAAGTCACCATTATGCATTAAGGTGGCAATGCGATAAGGGGATAGTATTATCATTCCTATACAGAGATCATTGGCATACTGACAAATACCGGGGACAAGAGAACCTTCTTGATTAGTTTTGAAGTTTATTAATTGAACATTGCGAAGTTTTGTAAAGCATCAGAACTGTTGAGCTTTCAGACGGCCGTCGCAAAATAAAATGAAAACAAAAAATTAGAAAGCCAACTCAATGAAACCATCACCAAATTCTCTCTCTCTCTCTCTCTCTCTCTCTCTCTCTCGAGCAAAATTCCCGCCGTCAGTGACCATGGTCGTTGCAACGCCAACTTACATAAATATATCCACCTGTCAATCTGGAAATATATAAGCCTCCCACCAAGTCATTTTTTACTCCGGTATTTTACGCAAAATGTTATCATCACAAAACTTTCCACATCAAAGTCATAGAAAGCGAACGCCAAAACGCGAGTTTTTCAGCTCCTTTTACAACTGGCATTTGTCTAAGTAGCGATTATGCAAGATGGGCGAAAAATACTTAGTTTTGAAAAAGAACAGAACGTCTTTAAACGAATGATGACCACGTTATCAACTGTCTACATTTCATCAGTATCCAAAGAATACCGTATCTGTTCACCTAAGTGTCGAAAAAACGTCCCGTTGTGCGCATGACGTCAGGCTGTATTTGGTTGTTTTCCCGTGAGGAGTAAAGAAAACAACACTATACTCTGTTTTTTTCCATCTGTCCATCCGCCTGTGGTGTTTGCGCATGGTAACACTGCGTCCCGGGCTTTAAATAGTTACGCTATGTGTAAGTTTTAGGTAAATAAAAGGATATCTGGTATACATTTCCAACTGAAAAGTGTTTTAATAATATACTGTATGCGTATTACACCGTTAATATTCGAAATAGGATATATTATAATTGTTGAATGTAAGCTGAATGTAACTATCTAAAGCCTGGGACGCAGTGTTACCATACGCAAACACCACAGGCGGATGGACACATAGAAAAAAACCGAGTATAGATTCTTTGGGTTTCCCCAAAATGAAGAGGAAATGGGATTGCCTGTGCAAAAGAGAAGACCCAATAAATACTAAGAAAGCTCGAGTGTGCAGTCTGCATTTTGAGAAAAGTGTTTTCAAAGGAGAGTAAAGAATAGAAAACATTTGTATCAGTTTCAAAGGGGCCTCGTTGTGTGTTCAAAGATATTACTTCAACTTTTCAAATATATTACTTCAACTGAAATATAATGAAGGGGAAGTATGATATTTCATGCATTCTATCTTTTAGGGTATCACAGGACGGTCTGGAATATTTTTTTCCTCCGGTTCTTCAACAGATGGGAGCTGACTTTGATCATTCCTCTCCTCATTCCTCTCCTCTAAATGTAAAACATCGAGTACGATTTACCTCTTAGGAAGAAATTCGCTTTGGTAGGGGAAAATTATGATTCAGCTTCAGGGATATAAACTTTCTTCAGGGCTGATATTCTACCACGGTAGAAAATAGGCTTAATGACAATCAGAACGATGAGTCCCTAGGGCCTATGTAGATCGAGAGTTGTGTTTGTCAGCTATGACATTTTGTACCCTGGATATCGAGGAATTAGTCAAGACAGTGAGATAAACCAGACATAAAGGATTTTGAACATGAGGTCGAGAGTGAAAGTTTGATTTACACTGGGGGATACTACATAGCTAACAAATTTCCTCAGTATGAATTCCTTAGAAACAAAAGCAACACTGGCAGTATAAGGACTGAATTTAAATGTAGTCTAACAGAATTTCTCTTTCTCTTTGTATGTAATGCATGTGATATTTCATATTTGAAGAGATTTTTCCCTTTTTTGTATAGACTTCAGCACTAAATATAAGACTTAATATTATGACAAATGTATGTTGTATGTTTTTCCTCCTTGCCTACATGACTTTGGGTAATGGCTAAAAGTAAATTCCCCGTTAAAACGTAAACATGAAAGAAAAAGGAGCATTCTCTCCTTTTGACGTCATCAACTCTGCGCGTGTGTTGACATTGTATTCTTTGGAAATTGCGTTTTAGAACAGACGACAAAAGACATTCTCTACAGAAATAGTCCATCTTTCTTTTCTGACAAGAATCACGAATGTCTTGCAATATATCATAAACCTAATGTATATTATGGTAATATGTGCTACGTTATTTTCATCGAACATCTCAAACTTAGATTACATTTTCGACAGCATGGCTTTCGTAACATGATACGAGGTTTACATAATCAACAGGGCTCAACGGGATTATAACTCGGTTTCCATATTTCTTATTGTCTTTTCATAAACGACGTGATTCCATAAGGAAAAGGCTTAATCCTTTAAGTCTTACTCTATAGCCATACGGATAAATATTCGATTATTCTTTTGCGTATGCATTTGTCGACAGAGGGAATGATTGATGTACAGCTATGCTGAGAACTGATGCTACATGACTGCATAGGATTTCGTTCAAATTCACTAACTGGCAACCTAACAAGGTCCATAATTATCTATTATTTCATTACGAAAACACGATTATTGCACACGATAAGGTCATAATTATGTTCAAAAAGAGTGATAGCTGTCATATATTTCAAAATTGTAAGAAAATATCACGTGTAGCCAAATTTCAGGATAAACCCTTACGAAACATTTTCAAAACTTTCGTTCACTCATCGCCGATGCATTTGACCAAAACGAAGTTGTGATCAAACCTCAGTTCAATTGTTAAATAAAAAAAAAGGGACAAAAATTGTCATAACATTAATATTGCTTCCAAAGAAACCATTAAATTTGAAAATGGTCCTATTTGATTGTTTTTTGTTTTTACATCTCAAAGCTGAAAAAACGTAAATATGTTGCAAAAATGAAATTATCTTGAAAACATTAATTTTATATTTGTTAGAGGAATATTTGAGTTTTCATACGAAAAAAAAACTTATGATATTTTTCTTAACCACTTTAAAAATGATGGACTACTAGCAAATACTCGCCTATGCAATTATTCATTTGCCAAAGACAAGATTTAGTTCCTAGTCCTAGGTGTGTTAGAATTCTTCCCTTCACACTTAGCATTCACTTGTCCATATTAACAATTTCTGGCCAGATAGCAAACGAGGTTATCTACACATTCTTGCACTTCAAGTTACCTTATGAAAGAATAAATTATACACCAAAAGCGAGAAAATATTTCAAACCAGTAAAAAACAAGTGTTCCATACGCCTCGATATTAATACTAATAGACATTTCGATTAATAGCATCTTCTCCATATAATGAAATTCATCATCTTTTATTCCTCAAAAAACAGGTAATCTACAAATAAATTCATTATTAACAGATATTACATCTCAGAAAGCTTAGATTATATTTTTAGGCCTGTAAATCATTTTGCCACATACAGGCATTTTATACACAGCCTACAACTTCAACATTCAAAGAAAACTTGTTGTAATTCATATTCCTCTCTTGAAATGTTGCTATGACTGTTGAGCTTATTAAGTCTACTGTTATAATGTTGCAGACGTAGTTTTGCAGACCTGTCAAAGGAATTAAGTGCACTATCACTGACTGTACCACAGTTCCTCGCTGGACGAGTGGTTTTCGCGCTCGACTGCCAATCCGGTGCTCCGAAGTTCGATTCCTGGCTCTGCCAATGCGGAATCAGAGAAATTTATTTCTGGTGATATAAATTAATTTCTCGATATAGTGTGGTTCGGATCCCACAATAAGCTGCAGGTCCCGTTGCTAGATGACCAATTGGTTCAGATCAGTGGTCTGATAAAACTAAGATATACTTAACTTTACTTAACTGACTGTACCGTTAAAATTATCACGCCGTACTATGAACAAAGCAATATAAAAAAAATAGTAAGTTCAAATCAAACAGATTACGAATTATACCAATGCATAACAGGAATCATAGTTGTATAACCATAAGGAAAATAGTGCTAGCTGTGAATTTGCACTTCTCGACATGTATGACATTAGGAAAAAAAAAAAAGTTGAATACTACTCAGCAAAGTCACGTTGAGTCTGAGAATCAGGACGATACAAAACGAATCATGTTGCATCAGATTTGAGCATCACTGTACTTCATATTTACCATTCCGCTTGTGATAAATCTGTGCAGTTGTTCTAGACAGTGGGCCTGATCACTATGTCAGACACAATTGCATAATACACTTACTGGACATCTATGAGGCTAGCAACCTCGCCCATCAATACCTGTCAACGCATCTAAGGGGCGAAAATACATATAAAAATATACTATATGCTTATTTATGCATTTACATAATATACATACGTATATGTATGTGCCAGGAGAAAGGAGCAAAGGAAGTGCTATGAAGCAACGGATAGATGGGAAAATGGAAGTTCAGGATAAAGGTGAAGGACATAGTGTATCAGGGAGTTGGAATAATAAAATATATAAATATATATATATATATATATATATATCTATATATATATATATATATTTAGTTCCCTAGTCGTTGGTGTATCCAGTGATAAGTTTTATACGAAGCATGGCATAGTATATCTGAGATTTTGATATCAAAAAGAGTTGGTTACATTACTACAATGAGATGCGGCCTTAAGTTACCCTGGGAATTCAGTAAGTTTTTTTCGGGGAGAGAGAGAGAGAGAGAGAGAGAGAGATAGAGAGAGAAGAGAGATAGGAGAGAGAGATAGAGAGAGAGAGGAGAGAGAGAGAGAGAGAGAGAATAATACGTATCATCTTTGCCAGCCAGGTCACTTAATGGAAAGGAAACATTAACGTAAATGAGAAATTTAAAAACCCGGTTAGCTCAACAACAGACTTTCCTCATTTGTAATACTCTAAATATCCATTCATTACTTCATATCTCTCTCTTAATGGCGTATAACTCTGACATTATTCTCATCTTCCCTCTAATTCCCTCGTTTCACCTTATTAATATGAGATAACCAGTGCATAAAGAACGCTAATGGACATAAATGAAGGAAATGAAAGAATTCTTTTATTGCCGGTTTATGAGTCCATTTTAAGTGTGTGTGTGTGTGTGTGTGTGTGTGTGTGTGTGTGTGTGTGTGTGTGTGTGTGTGTGTTTGAGACGGGAAGGTCAGCATTGCAGACAATTCAATTACCTTTTCAGTTGTAGAGCAATATTAACGACAGCAAAACAAAACTAGCAGAAGCCTGTAATTAAAAGAAAACCGGTGCATATAGGTTCTAGAGAAAACCGCCGAACCGCGCCATATAAGGGGAGACTGAAATAATAAATGAACCAACGCAATTAACTTTAGTTTTTCCATATCTTTCACAATTCCTCGTCTAAATGGAGTAAAATAAAGGCGTTGTTATTTATCATAAAGTGAAAACAATTACACTTCATGCCGCTTACGAAAGCACACATAATTCCACTAACATTCCATTAGTTATGTTGCAAGTTCTGAAAAATTTAGTCTTACCTCGAAATCCAGGAACACAGTCAAGCCTGGGAAAGATTTACAATAGGACCCCCCTTGCATCAGCATCATCCATGGGGCCGCAGTCTGAAAGAAATAAAATATTTAGTTGCAATGTATGTGGTCTTGTAATTTATCTCTACGTTTGATAACACGTTCTTGGAAAATTGGGCCTAACTGAAGATAAAAAATAAATAAATAAATAACATTGATAGGTATAAATTAGAATAACTTTCCTTGCTTTGCTCAATTTACATTTAGTGCATTCAAGAGATTAATAGTACTGGAAATGTTTAAATACAGCCATTTGAGGTAACGGTTTTCTCGGAGTAGCTAACTAATGAAAAACATCACCACCAAGATAAATTACTGGAACAGCTGAAAAATGCTGAACATGAAGAGCAAATTAATTTCGTAAGTTGGTGTCACAAACAATGTAACCACACTATGACTGTAATATATATGGAGGCTTAGGAAAACATGGTTCAAGCTTGCTGGTGTTTATTATCTTCCAAAAATACATAAAGTACTACGAGCGCCAAGGCACAAACACAGTGGCAACAGCATAGTCCTTTAAACATTTACAAGATATCTCACATTTCCTTTTAAAATTTCAATACTGGACAGCACATCATTTCATGAAATAAATCATATACTGTATTGTAATACCATTCACGCCAACTCTTACAAAATAAACTCTTCTTTACAGTACATTATACTGTATTGAAACCCAATACAAACAAACCCAAGTCTGTATAGTAAAGTACACCATTGCTCTCTACAGATCCATACACCCATTACTCTACAGATCCAGTCTTTCAGGTCTCCGTACATCTCTTGGTTCTCTGTGGTATTACAACACGAGAAAATTTTCTGTACATTACCACTAGGTGCAATAGCCTGAGATACGGGAACCCTCAATTCAGACCATGTTTCTGGCTCATTAAGTGCACCTTCTTCAAACACACGAATATTATCATCAACAAGCAAATTACCTTCACTAGAGTTTTACTAATTGTCGACGATTTCCCCTATACATTTGACCAGATCCATATTGAGGTGCCTAAAACCTTGGTGCCACTACCACAGCATTTTTTTCACTCACTATTATTATATGTATATACTTCATTCTAACTACACTTCCTTCCTCTAACTCAAGAGGGTCCCTTGCATTCTTATCATAGTGATTTTTTTCCACATCCTGATTATTCTTCAGCATTTCTGAAACTCTTACTGGATCTTGAGCTTCAGGGGTTAAGCGTTTTGGAAAAGTTAGGAGTGTTGTATGTGTTATTCTCCCAAAGAGTAATTGAGCATTACTAACATTCCCTTCTAATTGGTGTATTTCTGTAATGCAAAACACTAAGGGAAGGGTCACTGCCTTCTTTATTTGCCTTCAGTAACTTTTTCAATGCCTGAATACTACTTCATTCTGCAAGACCATTACCACTGGGATAACCAGGGAAGGATGCTGTATGCCTTATTCCATCAGATTTGCAAAATTCCCTGAACTCACTGGCTATAAACTGGGGGCCATTATCACTATGGGTTATCATAGGTATGCCATGGCGGGCAAACTGAGACATACAAGATGCAATCACTGTCTTATACAGTGTGTTAACAGATCAGCACCCTGCTTATTCCAAGGTATTTCAGGAATTTCATGAGGGATGAGTGGCTCTTTAGTCTGTTGTCTTTGGAAAGCATTACATGTTTCACAGGCAGCAATCATATCCTTGACCTAAGCTGTCATACCAGGCCAATAAGATCTCTGGCTAACCTGAGTGACTTTTCCAAACCTTGAAGTGACTTGTGTAGCTCTTTCAACACTTTTACTCTTAATTCCCTAGGAATAATGGCTGTTCATTTTGTCAATTTCGAACCTAACCTCACCATCAAGGAAACCCAGGCCCTGATAAACATCAGAGTAATTCAATACCAATTCAGCTCCACTGTTAGGCTTAGGTTTATGTGTTAAGGAACAATCCTGCTTTATCTCATTAAAAAACTAATAACGCCTAGTAATTTACAAGCATTCTTGCTCAATATTGGGCAAAAATTTACATCCACAATAAAAAAAAAATTGGTATTGCTTCTTACTGTAAATGCACAAAACAGAACACTTTCCAATAAGCTTTATACTACTTTCAGTAAAGGCAACCAAATACTTTCGATTAGGCCAAAATTCTGGCTTAACCTTTAAGATATCAAGGATGCTCTTTGGCAACACACTTCTATTCCAGTATCCATTTGAAATTTCATTGCTCACCTTGTAACTCTGAAGACAACACAACATCACTAGAAACATTTTGCTACACCTCGGTTTCCTAATTTTCTTAATCTGAAGGTGACCAACTAACGTTTCTTGATCCTCGACCAAATCTTTAGATTTTCATCACAAATACGAGGTCTACGCCGAGTACTGCTTATTTGCTTATTGTACTTAGCTCCAATACCCTTATTTAGACACCTTCTTCTAAAATGTCCTTGAGATCCACACTTAGCACAATACTTATTAGCTGCTGGACAATAACTTTTTCCTAATAGTAATTTATAAACACAATAGTAATTACATTTACCTAATATAGAATTACCTTTCTTATACTCAGGCCTAGACAACATTAATTACCTATCATTACTCTTTAGTAATAACATTTAGATCTTTCAATTGCCTTTCACCTCCTTCATGAAATCTACATATCTCAAGAACTTTATCCGAGGATACAAAACCTTGTCTTCGTAGCCTACCATGAAGCTGCTCACTCATTATTCCAGAAATAACCTTAATTCTGACAATTTCATCATACAAATCACTGTTATTCTTTAGAAGACTCCAGCCACCTCCCACATCATCATATATATTTTTCTTGGGTAAAGCACATATAAAAAATTTCTTCCCAACGCATAACCTGCCCAAATGCACAATAACAGAAAAATATTGATAAAATTACGACTTAGCCTATAAGGTAAGACAATTATAGGCCCCACCCTCCCCAATTCCATAGCAAATACGGCAAAATTGTACCCAGTATACATCCCAAGGTCAATTTTCGGTTGTTTTCGTACCCTATCTTTTCCTTGTCATTTTTGTATGAAAATCCCAAATTGGTTTTTCAAGCTTTAATCTTTAAGCTCCTAAAATCTCAGCCTGCCATATAACGTTTCATGTCATCCTCATAAAAATTTAAAAAATAATAAACAATCTAAAAAATAATAAGAAAAAATACATTGACATAACATAGAAAATGTATTAAAAATGTATTGAAAAAGTCCACCAAGATCCTACCTCCAAAGTTCAAAAGGAGAGTGATTCTGTATTGCTTTTTGTCTTTCTCCGAGCTTACTGGATAAATCTGGAAATATTCCAAGTACCTCCTCCAGTTGACAGTTTTATGACCAGATAAATCCAATAGCCCTGAAAGTCGTTTTTCTTGAGAAGTCGCCTCGTTAAGCAAAGTCAGTTCCTATGCCGCGCATATAAGGGGAACAACCGACTGGACTAGCTGATCTAGTTTCGACTGCGTTTGAAGCCACCCTCCGAAAACAAAAAATACTTCAACACGTCCTGACACCGAAGATGGTCATCACATCAGTCATGAGTTGTTGGTGGTGAGAGAAGGAGTTCGAGACCTCTACTCTCCTTTCGGAGTAAGTATTTTCTCCAAAGTTAGAAATCAAAGTCATATTTTAAGATTAAACAGAGGGTAATGAAAAGTTTGGCTCTATGCAGTGCACACTACCTCCATAACACTTTCGAAATTTTTACTGGTAATTCTAAGCCCTCATTCCGCGGTAAAGTAGATTATGGCAGTTGACGTTTTCTTACGCTATTTTACTTACTGAACAAGAATTTAAAGTAATATTTATTTGGACGACTGTAATTAACCCCCATGGGCCAGTACTAATCACGGCGAAGTACATTGGACGTCCCATTCCCCAGTGGATGGCGTATCCGCGGTTACGTTCCTTGCAGTCCGTGCGGAACTATTCTTTATTTAGAATTACCTATTTACTTACAACTCCAAATATTTGAAAGATTGCTTAATGTTTGCGGAGTCGCTTGTGTCAATAAACTTCCCATTCCATGTGCTAAATCCGCACACCACTTGTACCCATAGACGCTGGAGCACTGTCTTCACAAAAATCGTAAACAATGACTTCCAACCACTACTTTTCCAAGGGAACTACGATTTTTGGTAGAAGAAGAAGCACGCACTAGATAATTATTTAAATAAATAGTTAAACGGCAGTATAAGGTCATGAATTGCATAAATCTTTTTACATATTCATGATTATTAATTTGTAAATATTCACTGTTGTAAAAGTAACTAGATTCCTGACTCAAATATCAACAGTTTTGCTTGTGAACGGTACCTAAGGCGTTCTTTAATTGTTTGTCAGTGTTGCCAATTGGTATGTGTTTACCCTCCAAACTGGGTATAAGAATTACACACAACCGGGGAAATAAGTGAAATTAGCGTATCTATTTGTAGTATGTATACATATTAGAGCAATTTTATCATTATTGCATTACCATGACAACTAGAATCCATGGAAACAGTTTGTAAATGCATCGGCGTATGTGTGAAGCTCCACTAGATTGGCAATGACGAGTCATTTTGCCGTCGTCTGCTCGTATGTACTTCAGAAATATATGTAATTTTTCGGGGTTAATTTGGTTGCAAAAAATTATTAATAGACATGAATTAAATAAACATTTTGAAGTAACAAAGTAAAGCTAAACTAAATAATGAATAAAGTAAACAATTAAGGGAATAAAGCTTTGTACCTCATAACCGTGTACTCGTGTGCTGCCCGTAACTGTTTTTGTGGAGTGAGCGCTTAGGAACCAGGGACCGTAACGTAGTTGAAGTGCAATTTGGAGCGAATTAAGACCAAAACATGTATAACTACAATCAAATAAGCACTGTGGAGTTTCAGTTGTGAAGGTAGTAAGGATAAAACCACCGACTACAAGGTAAAAATGAATTTCAGCTCAAACCATGACCCTGGGAATAAGAAATTTCATACTTTCACTAATATAGGCAACAAAATGTTGTTTTAATGTGGATTACAACTGCAATCTTGAGTAAGATCAATACACATTACACATATACTCTAACATTGTTCAAATGAGCACTGGGAAGGCTGGGAAAGATGGTGGCTTCGCTGTGCTTACGAATGGCATCTCATGCGGGTTCCGCCATATTGGATTTCAAATTTGCCTTGAAAACATTTTACGAAGACTTCACATACTTACTTTGGTTCGTATGGCGCTTTCATATATCAAATTATGTTGACGAAACTTCCATCTTTTGAATGGTATGCTTAAAGATGTAATTGTAGTCTTCTTTCACCAATTACATATCGAGTGAATAAGGCTGATCCACGCGATGACGATGGATCCACTGCGGTGTTTCCCCCCTACATTTAAGAGGTTCAGGCTTGGCTAGCCTACAAACGATACTCCAAGTCTCCAACTGCGTCGGCTATTCCGGGCCGGCAACATGGTCGGCAAAAAACATGCCGATTCCATCTTCCATCTAGGGGGAAAAAAGGCACTCTACCTCCAGGACATCAGTTGAAGCAGCACCTGACACCATGCAATGGTAGATCTAGGGTACCTTTACATTACACGATATCATTACAATGACTGTGAGAAGTTGAGAACGAATGAATTTCAAAATAGGGGGAAACATCACAACAGGCCAACCCTCATCACGGTAGACGGGTCTTATTCACTCGATATTTAATTGGTGAAACATGAATACAATTGCAACTCTAAGCATACCATTTAAAAGACTGAAGTTTCGTCAACATATTTTGATATATGAAAGCCCCATACGAACTAAAATAAGCATGTGAGCTCTTCGTAAAATATGTTTTCAAGGCAGTTTTGAAATCCAATATGGCGGCTACGTTTTTCATGGACGGTGGTTCTCATCAGTGACGGCCACCATCTTTCCCAGCCTTCCCAGCACTCATTTGAACAATGTTAGCGTATGTATGTAACGTTTATTGATCTTACTCAAGATTGCAGTTGTAATCAGCACAATAAAACAACATTTTGTTGCCTATATTAGTGAAAGTATGAAACTTGTTATTCCCGGGGTTATGGTTGGAACTGAATTCATTCTTACCTTGTAATCGGCGGTTTTTATCCTTACTGCCATCACAACTGAAACTCCACAGTGCTTATTTGATTGTTATTATACACATTTTGGTCTCAGTTCACTCCACATTGCACTTTAAACCCGTTGCTGTTCCTGGTTTCTAAGCGCGCGCGCCATAAACACAATTACAAACAGCAGACGACGACAGACGACGAAACTGCAAAGTTTTATTCCCTAAACTGTTTACTTTACTCGTTATTTAGTTTAAATTTACATTGTTATTTAAAAATTTTGATTTAATTCGTGTATATTATCCTTTTTTGCAACCAAATTACCCCGAAAATTACAGATATTTCTAACGTAGATAAAATCAAATGTTTCTAAACGTTTTCGTACATCTGGCTGCCGAAAACCATAGAGGAACGAATACGGAAAAGTGCATAGAGGAAACGACTACGTTTTTTTTTTTTTTTTTTGCTTTTTTGTTTTTTGCTAGCACTTTTCATTGATTTCAGTCTTTATTAGTATTTTGAATTTCTTAAATAATCGTATGCCAGAAATAAATGTAACCTTTAATGTTTGCATGCTTTAATGTTTGCCAATGCTAAGAATGGCAAAATCATCGTTGCCACATTAGAGGAGGCTTCACACATACGCCGTTCCATTATTATAAACTGTTTCCATGAATTCTAGTTGTCATAGTAATGCAATAATGATAAAATTGCTTTAATATTTATGTATATATACTTCCAATACATAGCCTAATTTCACCAATTTCAACGTTTTGTTTATAGTCTTATACCCAGTTTGGAGGGTCAATGTTCGTTACTAAAGAATCTGTAACCTCCTTAAGTCGTTCAGTTGACATAGTAAACCTGAGCCATATTTTCACTCGCTGAAATGACGATATCCGGGTGAGGGGCAAGTGGGCCTATCCCTTTGCCCTACGTGATGTACCCATGTTCGTTATTACTAACTAATATAATATTTATTACCTGCAATATAAACTGTTGTGCATGAAAATTTTTTTTAATATTTTTAAACTAAAATTAGAGCATACATAAACCACACAAATTGTCATAAAAATGAAACATAAATCAAGTGGCTATTATTGTTTAACATGTCTTCGTGATGAAAATTAGCGCACGCACGGATTCCTCCTTCCCAACCTCTCTCCAAAATATTTACCCAACACAAAACCAGCATTCACAAAGGGTCCCCCAACCATGTAGGGTATATAGGAGGTTAATAATTAACAATAAACAACACAACCTCATTCATCAGCAACACTATACGCTATGAGGAGACATGTCTGCCAAATTTTCAAAACAACTTTACACTTGTGTGACAGACCTTTGAATGGTTTTCGAGATAAACCCTGAGGCTATAATTATTGGATTATAGGGATTTTCATTTCCAGGTATTTTAATGTCCCTTCCTATTCCGTCCTCTCTCTCTCTCTCTCTCTCTCTCTCTCTCTCTCTCTCTCTCTCTCTCTCTCGTTTTTTAAATTTTACATACCTATGTCCTGCTTAACTATTTTTCGAGCACTAGTAGATGCACCTACATTCATCATTACGACTGAATTAAAAACTTGAAAGTATTTAATTAATGCTATACAAGTATGAAATATATTTTCTTGTTCATTTTTCGAATTACGATAAAAGAAACAGAGAGAGAGAGAGAGAGAGAGAAGAGAGAGAGAGAGAGAGAGAGAGAGAGTTAGTGGATCAGTGTATAAATATATCGGTCAATGGGCAGGTAACAACCGAGTGAATCGTTAGATATATCCACCAATGTAAACTACTATTATTAGATAGATAGATGGAAAAATCATAGAAAATAAGTTTAAACTGCAACAACTTTCAGAGAGAGAAGGGAAGGTGAAGGAAGGAAGAAGGACAGGGGTGGCGGTGGAGGTGGGGGGAGAGGGTAGGTGGAGCTGTTTACTGGTGTGTTCCTATCCATTTCTGGATAATGGAGTTTGGTCTATTAGTACAAGGACAAGTGTAGTTATTCTTTACGATTAGTGATTCACGATACCCTTATAAATTACGGCACTGGGGGTAATGCACTAAAGAAAAATCTCGTTCTGTTATGAGTGTTCGTTACAGAAATAGGTATTGCCCAAAAACGTGCTTGCACTGTCTCTGAAACCCATAGTAGACATGCTGCTTAGTTGTCAATCAAGTTTTTATAACCAAGTATTTTTTACAAGCTAGCTATTGAATAAATTTTTTCTCAGTCAAAACATATGCCCCTCAATGCTAACTTTCCTCTTTTAACGACTTTCTGGTCATTGCAAATTCGGCCCCATAATTTCTTTTGGTGCGAAAACAGACAGAGGCCCATGGACCGAAAACGATTGCGTCACACTACGGCGATAATCCAGCAGTAAAACATCTTCATATATCCAAAAAGTAAATAATAAAGATATA
This sequence comes from Macrobrachium nipponense, assembly GCF_015104395.2. NCBI lineage: Eukaryota > Metazoa > Arthropoda > Malacostraca > Decapoda > Palaemonidae > Macrobrachium > Macrobrachium nipponense. The sequence goes on along the minus strand of NC_087211.1, from coordinate 79,000,401 downwards.
TATGCGCATTACGATTATAACAATTACATGTATAACTGATAACAATCTGCATGAATAACTGGTAAACTGTTCTGCAATGACAGTTGAGTATAGCAATTATTTACAATAGGTACGAAAGTCAAGATGTCGTGACGTCATAATACAGAACTTGAAAGAACGTTCTAATTCAGAAAAATAATTACTTAAATTTGAGTCAGAGTCGAGTTACTTTTTCAATAACGAATATTTTCAAATTAATCATCATAAATATGTAAAATATTGATGTTTTACTACTTATTTAAAAATTAGCCAAGAGCACGCTTCTCGTCATCTTCTACCCAAACAGCTGTTTACGCCTGGCTTGTTGTTGATGAGAAATCGTGTTTCGATTGTTGTGATAAAAAGTGCTCCAGCGTCTGTGGGTACAAGTGGTGTGCGGATTTATCACAGGAAATGGTTAGTTTATTGACACAAGCTACTCCGTAAACATCGAGATGGCGTCAATCTTCTAGATACCTCGAGTTGTAAGTAAAAATGTTGAACGCGTTTTGGTGAGATTTGCACTACGTTTGAGACCGTTTTCAGTACCCTCTGTTTAAATCTTAAAATTTGGCCTTAATTTCTAACTTTGGAGAAAATACTTACTTCGAAAGGAGAGTAAAGGTCTTTAGCTCCGTTTCTCACCAACAACAAGTCGCGACTGATGCCCATCTCGGGTCTCAGGACGCGTTATAATGTACTTTTTCGGAGGGTGGCTTGCATTGATGGTAGGTGGCCTGCTTGGCCTGCTGTGATGTTCTACCCTAACTGGTATAAAGCTTTCCATTTCCATTCCCATTCCCCATCTTCCTAGGCCTCCCAGCCCATGTCATACGTGTGATTAGTCTGAGGATGATCATATTACACTACTCACTTTTCTTATCCAAATCGGCCATGCACAACTAAAGTACACCGGTTTCTTTAAACCTCTGGTTAACTAAGTCTTCGACAACCGAACTTGAAGCAACACGTCTAAAGACTTCCAAGCGAGGGACAAACAACAAACACGCGCGGCGGACGGGAACTGTTACCAATTTTATAGGTGAACTGGTAACACTGTTTAAAAGTTAGAGAATTAGCGACAAATCCAAGTTCCCGGTGTGTCTGTCCCCTTCGTGTGGAAGGGGCTTCAAGGGCCCCATACACTGAACGATTGTCGTTTTCGACACACATGCACACTATTCAGACAATATGAAAGATCTCCGCACCGATTTCAGTCTGAACAAAGTTTTTGTCTCGGGAAGACATGGGCGGCAGGGCTGCCACTCCTGGGTTTTTAAACCCAGATCTGGGTTTTTTGTCTCTCGTCTGGGTTTTTTATTCGGAAATTTTTTTTTTTTTTTTTTTTTTTTAATTACACTGAAGTAAGATATTTTTTAAATTATGTATCTATGGTCCGCAAGTACATAACATCAGCAAAGATGTTGCAGAGACAAATCTTGATGATTTATACTTAAGTGGCAGAGCAATGGCTTTATTAAGAAAATGGATAGTCTAAATTTTCTTGTTGAATTATCAAAACAAATTAAGCAAAGGTTCCCCATTCATGAAGATGGTGTTATTGCTAATTTAAGCATCTTGGCTCCAGCTTTGGCTCTTGATACTGTAGTCACCAACATCTCTTGTCAAATTAGCATTTAGTTTTCCATCAATTATCCCTGAAAAGGAATTGAATGACTTAGACGATGAATGGAGATAATTCCGAAATTCAAAAAATATAACTCCAATTTATAATTCAATTCCAGAATTCTGATGATACAAATTAAGAAATATAAGAGATGACTCTGATATTCCAAAATTTGAAAAGCTTTCCTACTTTATGACAAATTTAACAATACTACCACATTCTTCTGCCTCAGTAGAACGAGTTTTCTCTCAAATTAATTTAGTCAAATAAAAAAATACAAACTCTCAAACCCTATTCAGGCAATAACCAGAAGTGGTCTTAGTAGTGATACTTGGGAACCTACATCAGAACTCTTAAAAGATGTAATGGATGGTGTTTGACATAAAAGGTATCAAAAACGTCCGAAAGATCTGCAAGATTCAAATAAAGTGACCCTGCAAGCAGTTTCTGAATTTGAGAGCGATCCGGATCTAGAAACACAAGCGTAACCCTTTTCCATCCATCACCTTAGAACCTGAGGTTCTTTTGATTATCTATATACCAGGTATGTCTAATGTAATTATTTAGCACTAATACCAAGTGTACATATATTAATTAATTATATAATATATATATATAATATATTAATATATATATATATCGTACGATATATATATATAGATATATATATATATATATATATATATATAATATATATATATGTATATATATATGTATATACTGTACAGCGCTGGGTTTTTGTATAGGAATCTGGGTTTTTTTCTATTTGAATCTGGGGTTTTCTGAAAAGTACGAGTGGCAGCCCTGGTCACATCGCATCATCTCTAGAGGAGACGCGTGCGGTAACGTTATATCGACAGACAAACACACGCATTGTACGACCTGTGTATCACAATGATTCCCGCCGAGATCGTTCAGACTCAAAACTCCAGCCACTTTTGCATTCAGACAAGCCCATACACAATGTTTTTGCGAACGATGCAGACAATCGTTCAGTGTATGGGGTGCCGCGTTGGTAGTTTGGAGAGGCCGACCCATATAGTATAAGTAACTAATTTATAACTCATTTTCTTATTCTATTCTTTAGTCACTCTTAAGTTTAAATTCGAGTATTTCTATATTTTAAATCAAATAATACCTTAAACTAAAAAATTTTAGACTGAAATTTGGAGGACTTTTCTTCATTTGCTTATGTAGCTTACATTATAATATCCTGATGCTGAATAATCGGTACTGGGATTTTCTGGGTAGGGAGATAGAAAGATTTTCTATTTGGTATTTTACTTTTTTTTAATAATAACAAGTTTGTGATATCTACTCTATTTTTCCCTGTCAGCCTTAAAATGTACACTCCATCTTCTTCAAATTCAGAAATGGACTATAAATTCTCTAAATCCTACAACCGATGTAAATATTCAAAAGCTTACTAATATTTTGGTGTGGAAAAATCACATCAACGAAAACAACTCTATATTTCCGTGACGGAGATTTGCGATTCCCTAAATGCAAACGCCGAACCACTTTTTTTAAAGTTGCTCTTCCTATTCTTCATTTCTGGAGACAATCTCTCTCTCTCTCTCTCTCTCTCTCTCTCTCTTACGGGCTGCCAAAGAGCAAGAGCCCATGCCAGTATAAGGCTGGCTTAATCTATCATCATCATCTCTTCTGCGAATATAATCATTGTCTTCAATCGTGTTGATTATGAGTATTTCCCAAACCAAGGTACTTGTGATAATTACCACCACTTTTTGGCATTAAAATCGACTCTTCGCCTATTTTCCTTATCTTCCTATAAGTAACCTTTCGGAAAAGGCTGAATTTTAGCACCGAAGGATGAGATCGTTCAGTCGAACGTCTATGCAGGAAGCCACGGGGATTGTGCTTGACAGCCGTGCCTGTAGGCCTAATTGGTGTGCTAGTCGCGTTTTGCTTGATTAATGATCTGACTGGCATTCGAATAAGTTTGTATTACATTTGTAAAGCCCCAGCTACATTAGGGCCTATATCTAGTTGGTATGAACAGCAAAAGTTCAGTGCAGTATTTTCCTAAACCTTTGCTTGTGATGTAGATATTCTTTAGGCTCATCCGGTCCTAATATGAAAAATTTTGGACTTTCCCATCAACCTTACAGTGTTAAGAGTTGGCAAAGTTCCAATAAAACTCAGGTCAAAACGGTTGTAAAAGCCTTAAGGCATGTCCAGACGAGCGGGCCTGATCGGTGGGCAAGCATGTCATCGGGCTCATATGCCGGCCAAACCAGCAAAATGATCGTGGCTGGGGTTGAGCGAAATCACCAGTCGGTTCCAGGTGATCTGAGGCAAATACTGGAGGTACAGCACTGCCAGACTTGTTATATAAGGGCCCCATAAAATACAAAATAAAACTACTGTTTAATCATAGATCTTTGTAACTTGAGCATAAGTTGGCAATAAAACATATAAGGAAATAAAGAAAAGCCAATTGATCATGTAATTGGATCTTATATAAATAAACAAATTAACGTAGGCAAATGCCCTATCAATTTAATATGTAAATACAAAATATATGCGCACATACATAAATGTACATATACACATACATACAGTATACTATATGCATGTATTACTAAATAAAAAGAATTGGGAACGTGATGAATATATAGTATAAATAAAGGCAAAAGCCACGAAGGGAAGTGAAACAATGGAGTACGCCATTGTGCCACTTTCCTTCGTGGCTTTTGCCTTTATACATATACATTATATATACATATATATAATATAAATACACAACTAATACATGCATAAGCAGTCGTGGCTCTCTATCCTGACACCAAATATCTTGATCTGTCCTTATTGTTACCAGAGTAAAATAAAAATTACGACTGAATGACAAACATTTTTTGATAGGACTTCTTCCTAAACACAATTTCTACCAAGGCAAGAAAGAAAGGATTTTAACAAAAAATATTCTTGTTCATTCCAGCTTTTCTTCAAGGTCACTTGCCCAAATGTCTACTGTCATTGTGAAATAAATTTTTTAAAAAGCTGTTCATTTGGCAATTTTGCTTCCTACTAATTACGGTCTCTCTTTCTCGTGGACCGTTTTAGTAACTTTTAGTTCAGTTCTATTCGAATACCAGTCTCTCTCTCTCTCTCTCTCTCTCTCTCTCTCTCTCTCTCTCTCTCTCTCTCTCTCTCTCTTGTAGACCGTTTTAGTGGTTGTTACTTCATTTCTGTTCGAATTTCAGTCTCTCTCTTAGTTATTGTCTTTTTATATATATTCGAATTCCTCTCTCTCTCTCTCTCCCTGTTTGTGTGTGTACTGCGGAGAGCCTCTGCTGTTTTGCTGTGTCGCATGTTAGTATCTTGTTTTCAGATGTATGGCTGTACCTTTGCTAGGAGTGTATGAAATCGGTGGCCATGATGTTATGTACTTACGCTCATTCTCATATAATTTCTATAATCATGTTCATGTAGTTACGTACTATTGTTGTATGGTTCCCGTAAACATCTCTCCTATTTAGCCAATCTTTGCACCACATTCTCGTCTTTTTCTTTATACATACGTAAATCATTATGCAGCAAAACAGTTTCTTTTATGAACAACACTAGCTACCATGTTTTTCGTACGACACTCATCACAGAGCCGTAGTAGTGTACTGGGCCGGCATCCTTGTCCGTCGCCCGTCGGGCTAGTCCGCCCATTCGTCAACTCTTGCCGTGTGGACAACACCCACGGGTAAGCCCGGCAGAACTTGCCATTCTGCCGAGCTCCCTGGCGATCACGCCCGCTAGTCTGGACTGGCCTTTAGAAATATGCATTATATTCGATAGCGCAATTTAGTGAAAGCAAAATTTTCACGGAAAACGTTAGGTCAAGACCCTGACCTTCCATCATGACAACTTGACTTAACGAATTCCTCAGAGTCAAAGTATATAGGGTCTGCTCAACTCGGCAGTGGGGGTGGAGCTAATACTGTGACGTCACAAGAGTAACACTTCCCTTGCGTCTCCATTGAATTACTTGAAAAAGCTTTAGTTTTTATACATTTAATCCATATCGCATGGTGTTTTTGATAAAATCTGTAAAGAGGTCACATGCTTGATGGTTTTTAATACCCATTCAAAGTATGTACGATAAAATCTGTAGAGAGGTCACGTTTGATTTTTTTTAATACCCATTCTCTCATTTAGTCACCAAGCCTTGTTTTATTGCACATAAAATATACCAGTTTGAACGCATAGCTACTCCAGCTTTCTTCAAGTTTATTCTTTACTTATTTATTTACTTACCTACATACTGGTTTGCTGTATTCTCTTCAAGTCCATTTTTTATAACATGACAACTCTCTCTCTCTCTCTCTCTCTCTCTCTCTCTCTCTTTCAGGTAGTAATATAATCAAGATTTTTAATAATTCTTAAGAAATGTATTTAGTTCTGTCATTGTGTTCATACCTCACTTTGAAAAGCAACTTTTTTTATGCTATAGGTTAGAATGATAGATTAATTATATTTTCCCAATCTTATTAAGAATACTTATTGTTATGCAATAAATACAAAGAAAATGTCGATACAGGCAGTGTAAAAAATGGCAGTTGCATTTGCACGACTTGACCACAAAAAAGAAAACAATATCAAAAATATAAGAATTACATCATATACGATACAAGGTATCAAAGGAATAAATGAAGAAAATGATACAGGGAACACATATCCAGCAAATTTCTCATTAGCACTTCATATTACATACATATACTTCCGAACACATAAGTTTACATATAATACAAACTGTATACATATAGGTATTAATTATGCATGCCTAAAGGATTATGATATTTTCGGAAAAAGTACAAAAAGTATTCGTCAGTCTGGCTGGATGTATCTGATGAAGTTTCACAAGAGGCGGGGCTAGATTTCAGATCTCCCATTAACGCTTAATTTTTTATAATTTTTGCGTGCGTAGATAATTTTTTCTGTGCGCGATTATGGGTCTGAAAATAATTGTAATTGTAATGTGTCATATACCAGTTGAAAGGGCATTCTTTGTACTTTTACATGGTATATGGCAAAATGTAATAAAATGAAAAATTATGTAAGAAAAATTTGGTAAATATTTACATAAAATTAAAAAATTTTGGTCCGTCTTTGACCTAGAATTCCTCGAAAATTTCTGAGAACACCTTTCAATCTTATTTATGCATTATATAGTAAATTTTATCAGCTTTCTAATCCATTTTTCAGTTTTTTTTCTATCATCATTCCTTAATCAGATACGCTACGAAACGTGAAGGATGAAGTAATTGCACATTTTTGTGTGCGTAGATAATTTTTTCTGTGCGCGCTTCTGGGATTGAAAGTAATCGTAATTGTAATGTGCCATATATCATTTGGAAGAGCATTCTTTGTACTTTAACACAGTATACGGCAACATGCAATAAGAGGAAAATTTATGTAAAAAAAAAAACGCCATCGCAAAAATAGTCATATGAAAATGTTATCGTAAATATAGTTTCATAAAGATACAGTCCTTTTGTAACTGATGACGTTTCACAAGGGGCGGGGATAGTTTTTAGTACCGCCTCGTGAGCAGACCCGATATACTTTGACTCTGGAATTTCCTTTATTTGGAGCGTTTATTGACATTCCCAAACTTTTGGTAAGCAATTCTTCACGAAACACTTAAAATCTGATCCACAAATTTCTGGGTTATAATTGAGTTTTATTTCGCCGTTATTTTTGTAAGCATGAAGTGATCGACGCTACGAAGTTAATGTGTCGCCTACACAAGAACTAGAATGTATATTATTAATCTCATGTCTATGTCCTCAACAGTAGTCCTGTCCTTCACATTATGCATGTAATTTTTTATTACCTTCACATTATGCATGTAATTTTTATTATCTTCACATTTTGCATGTCATTTTTATTACCTTCACATTTTGCATGTCATTTTTATTACCTTCGAATTACGCATGTGTTTTTATTATAAACATGTCTTTAACTTGTCATACACAAGCATTGCTTACCTTTAAGTATGAATCCTTAAGCACATCGATATAGTTGGTTTGGAACATAGCAGGAATGATTGCAGACAATGTTTTGATATTCTTGTCCCGTATTGAAGGGGAATTGTAGGAGCACCCGATGGAAAGGTAGATCAACGTTGCCTTAACAGACGTGCTTCAGGTGAAACGCCCTCTCTCATACAGGTGTCCTGCTTCGTTATAAAAGGTTTTACCTTCTACATTAAGTCGTAGAAGGTACTCGGGTCCATCCGCATATCGTTTGTGAAGTCTGATTCACAACCAATTCGCAATTCAGGTAAAATATTAATGGTCGCACCTTGCACCATTCCCTTCTTGTCACCTCCTTGTCCTCACATAGTACAGCCATTATCATGCTGCATAGTGCAATTTTCTTGGTTTCGTTTTTCATTTCTTGTGCACCATGGTAGTGATGTGCCGCACTAGACACTAGCAACGTCCACCTGTCGCCCAAGTCCACACACAAACTTTAATACCTGTGTGTTGCCAGCGGACATCAGTCACATCACCTTCGAGCAGTGTCTGCCAGTCTTTTGCCTTGTGAGCAGAGTATAAACAGAGGTATACAACCTCATCTGGTACCACCGTTTGTTGCTAGACCTACTTCCATCGTTTCAATGTTTAGACGTTATCCTGCTTCGCCTATATGATATGATAATGTTTGCCCGTCGGACATTGTCCGACCATGTGGACGCAGCTTACGGTCAGGATAAGAAACTCTTACGGGTATAGATAAGTTTTCTTATTATCTAACCTAGTATGTCCAGCTATAAAGCTGCACCCCTTTTCAAATATACTTTTTATTTCCCAATATTAGCTAACATGAAAATGGAATAAAATGAGTTAAGCATGACCCCAAAAAGAAACTTTAAACTATCATATTCCTCTCAAAATTATATTTAAGTAAGTACCCCCTTTTCCCCTAAGTGTCCAAACATTCATAGTTTATCAAAGTAAAAAAAATAGTCTAGAGAAAATCCATTTTTCTATATGGTGATTTCGAATCCATCTGAAATAAAGAGACCATAATTATGGCACCATGAAACATTAAAGTTTGTCCCTTTCTCTAGAACTGAAGTAATTGTCACTTCAAATGTTAACTTTTCCAAAGTTTTCCACTTTACGTTACCTTGTCTGACGGACCTGCAATGCCCCTCCTACACCGACAGCACTTGTTGTCATCTTTGACAGTTGGCCGTCCAATTCCTCTGCCAATTCACATACCCGAGGTTATATGTCATTTTCTGTGGCACTCGTAATGAACTCACACTCACCAATCGACGCACGGAAGCATGCATGGTACATACATGAAACTCGTGATCTTTGGAATGTGTCACTGACCCCAATTTTGCGCCGGTAAGCTTCCTGTTTGTTTTTTCCATTTCAGCATCTTCGAGGAATCCAGCGTTTTGCATCTGTCTCTAACTGGCAAGAACTAAGGTTATCAACCCCACGATTTAATATTATATGTTGCTACTAGTGCCTTCAATATATATATATATATATATATGATATATACTATCTATATATATATATTATATATATAATATATATATTATTAAATATATTAAAAAGCTAGCTTTACTTTCAACCATACCACCTTTAATTGACAGTTCGATTATTGCGTTTTTCTTGAATGCAGGAACCAACCTTAAATGTGTTGTCTGCATTCAGCCGTATTACAAATACAAGACTGTTTCAACCCAATTCAACTGAAGATCAGAACTATAATTTCCTCCATTAATCGTCCATTTATTGGGTCTCGAGAACCAAAAATTCACATTACCTAGAAAATGTTTATCTTTAACAAGTATCTCTTATAGCATTACCAATTATAAAAGTCATGATTATGAAATTCCAAATAGCAAGAGTCATTCCATATCGAAGTAAACCTCGCCAGATGTGAAAATTAATATTTAGATGGTTATGTGAACTTTTTTTTGAGAATGTTCATTCAAAATTCTTAAAAACAAAAAGCTAAATCTAATTTCAGATCTTCATAAATACTAGATAAACCTTTGAAATCTCAAGCTCCTTGAAATTACCCTAATAATCTGCCTACTTATATAAGTAGCATTTTATTAACTTCTTCACACATGAAACTGAAAGGTTTCTCCTTAACAACACGAGAACAATGCTCACATAGTCAACCCATTAAGCCTTATAAGATCTTAAGCAACCCCGTTTCAATTTCACGCTTTCTACATTTAAATACAACATATAGTTTGTGACTAAATACAGACTTCATTCTGGCGTTGTAGCTTTAAATTATCTTCAAAATAAAACTACAAAACATACGTTTCAATAAAACCCTATTTTTTAAACAGCAATTATATCATCTTTGTAGATCCTACCCGCCTTTCAGAAAACCACCGCAGATGCCTACTTAATTTAAATGGCTACATTTGGTATTTGCACAGGTACTTTACCAATTAATATCCAATGGCCTACGTACGAGACAAAGAAACCCATGCCAAACATTCACCTTACATATGGCAACCACTGTCAAACTTTACTTCCGACTTTACCTGTCTGACAATAAATATCTCGAAATAACTCAACTAAACCTATTCGACCTACTTCAGGTATATTTTAATGTATCCAACTCAACTCGATCACAAGTTTCCTGACAGAGCATTCACTCAAACTGAAAACCAACTTCAGAACAATTACACTTGAGTTTCTTCACCACATAAATAGTTTTAGTTATACTGAAATCCTAAACCCTTAAATTTCCCCCCATAAACCTATGTAGTAGGTCCTATGACCTACTGCATAAGTCATGGGGATACCCCCATCATTAAATGAAAACATAAGTAAAAAAAAAAAACTACTTAACTCTATGGAAATCGTAAAGGGTCCCAATACACAAACAATTCTTGAACTTCAGTTAACAGGATCTTTAAACAATCACAGGAATTGCAGAAACCCACTGTGTCAGTAGTATGAACTCACCAGAAACGTGCTAGTATTAAGTCATGTGATAAATCGCATTACTTGTGCTCAAAGCAAAAATGTATCGAAAATCCAAGCACGCCAACTTTCGGTAGCTAAATCCGAGTATGTCAACCATTGACAACTAAATCTACTAAAAATCTTTAAACAAGTGGAAAAAAACATGTAAGCTTAATTATACCCTCAAGTATTGAAAAAATTATTAATAGTAAAACCAGCTTTCTCTTCAATACTGAAAAAATTACAAGACATAAAAATAAGGATATCAAGTAATGAAAGCTGACAATTCTTAACATCTAAGTGAAAGCAGAATAAAAAAATTGCCAAAATATTTAAGAATAATAATTAAAATATAAAGTTTAAATAAAGTTACTGCACCAGTATTAAACTTCACAAAACGTTAGATCCATAACTAATACGCAGGACACTTAAATCGCAAAAATTCTTAAACTTAAAGTTTGATCTTAATAATCGACTGGGCAAGAAATCCTTATGTTGAAGTCTTGTTCTTTGGACGATTGATCCAAACTTTATGAAGGAAAGTGAACACGATGGTGTGTTATCTCGCACCAAATGCCACTGGAAAATTAGGTTTCCAGGCTAAAATGCCAAAACAGTAACAAACTTTGCTTCTTGACATTGCTAACTTCATACAACTTCATACTTTTCAGATGCAGCCATAAAATAACATTTTGATAAAGATAGAAAATATAAAAAATGCAGTGTTATTCTAAATAAATTCCGTGGAGAGTGGCCTACTTCGTTTAACACTCAAAACCCAATCTAACGCTGAAATGGAGGAAGCTCAAATTAGCTCCTTGCCAGAGTTACTGCTTGGATAAAATTAAAACTGAATACGCAGAAATTACCACGAACTCACTGGTTGAAATTGCTACGCAAAGCCTACAAATATTTGTAAAAAGTAATGAACGACCACTTTAATCAAATGGGTAAAACAAAAAGCACATTAAAAGCCCGTCCACACAGCTCGACGAACTCTACTCGAAGTGACGTCAGAAGCGGAGAAACAGCTAAGGTTTGAATTTTCCCGCTTCTGACGTCACATCGAGCAAAGTTCGTTAGACAAAGCTCGACCATGTGGACGGGGCTTAAGAGTGAATAATGAACGATCAAAGACGTCTGTATAAAAGTAGTCCATCTGATCCTACATAACCACTCAAACGGAAATAAATACAAACTCAAATACCATCAACGATATTGAACCTTGTACACCACTCCTTCGGGAAGAAACCCATTGCGCTTCGAGAGTTCCGCAACTGAAAAAATAGAAAACTATTGTTTGCTCAAAAATCAGTTTGTGTTTGCGGTTACAGCCAAGGACAACCACAAAATGCACCACCATTTTCCGTTAAACGTTCACAGCCAAGGATCTAGCATTTCAGTAAAAAAAAAAAAAAAAAATCTTTCGTAAAGTCATTTGACAGTTCCTGTGATCAGCAATCTTATAATTTATCCGCAGGCCTTGTGCATTATCCAATTAGTTAGCATGAGTGCACCACACGAGTATGCTGGAAAAGCTAGATACCAATTGTTTTACTCTAAAAGCAAGACTCCAAGTTTCACACTCATCTAGAGTATTGAACTTCTTACGTTGTTCCATATTCTAGCTTAGTTGTTATAATCACATTGTCTTCATTGTCTTCTTCATCTCGTGATATGACAGTAAAATGTACTATAGAATTTTTATAGCGTGTGTTTACATCCAAATTTCTTATGCGCATCTTTACATTTTGCTGCAAACAAACTGATTTTGACGATAGTTGACGTCTTACCAATGAAGTGGTGCCCAGAGTAAATATTTTAAAAAAATAGTCCCTCTGTCATCAAACGGAACACTAGTCTTGATGACACACGGAGAGAGTTCACTACGAATATCATCGCCTTTGACAACCTAATGTCTAAATGATATGCAGTCAGACTTTCTTCTAGATGTGTATGTCATTATACTGCTGAGTAAATTTTGAGCATATATAATACATACATATGTGTGTGTGTGTGGTGAGAAAGTCCACGTGCTTGATATAAAATCCACGTAAGAAGGCGAGTGAAAACTCGGAACAAGTACTTTCTTAGGTTATTCTACATTTTCAAGTTCACACCGAGTAAAAACAGTTTACAGGGCTTTATATAGAAAATTAAGTAGTGGTGGACGAGGTTAGTTTCGTGATCCGGGCAGCATGTTCTCCAAAAAAGAAAGGACAGGGAAAGAGAATCAAGAAATAATCCAGGCCGAGGTTAACGTTCCTGGTGCCCGTAGCTTTAATGAAATTGTGTGTGTATATATATATATATATATTATATATATCTCTATATATATAGTATATAGATATAGATATATATTATATATATATATATATATATATGAATGTATGTGTACTACAAAGCAAAAGTCTTTTGTTAACACGTGATGACCATAAAATATCTATATGCCCATGAAAGGAAAAAATGACAAACTTGATTAGATCTAGAGGTACTTTAGTTTAACATCGTTAGGCTAAGTGACAATGTCAATTAGACGAAAGTGCTAGCTAGCCCCAATAAAAAAAAAATTAATTTCGTGCTCCATACATAAGTATGTATAATGAGAGAGAGAGAGAGATTGTACAAGTTTACTAGGCAAGAAGGGAACTATTTCAACGTGCATTAAAGATGTATTGAGCCATGAAGTCTAATGTACAACTGTGATGGCTGCATATTGAAGTAACCTGTCATATTAATTGGAACATGGTGAAAAGTAGGTAATACTGAAAGGTTGAGCGATACTTTTTTAAAAAAATGGGAAGTAATCCATTTGTAAGATTGACAAAGAGCTCTCTGACGTCACAACTACCATGTTTATTGACTCCTTAAATGTGCATAAGTACATTAATGTAATTGTATTCTCACATGAGCTCTCTCCAAGTAATTGTGATAGTTGCTATTATCATGATTGCTGCATTTGACAAAATATTTCACTAAGAAGTGACTCTCTCTCTCTCTCTCCATGCACTGAGCGTAGAAGTGAAGGCATTGCTCCCATAGATATATCCAGGAAAGCTGAGAATTTTAGCTTTAAGCCGTTGCGCTATTTAAGAAAAACATTGTTTATTTTTTACTAAGGTGGTTTAGCTTAGCCTCTATATGAGCGCGTACACTAAAATGTACAAATATTAGGATGTTTTCACCTGTATTGTATTCACAGACAGTTCTTGGCTGCAATAAATCCTAAATGAATGTCTTCTGCCTGGCAGTTGGATTTCGTAAATAGATCAGAACTTGTACAATAATGTGGTATATAAAATAAAATGTGTGACTATCCACATTTTCCGGGTACAGTCTCTCTTACCACTGGCCGTAGATCTAAGTATAATGTTTTCATATGATAGCAGGGTACAATGTTATCATATATAGAATGAACAAGCCTAGATTTACAAAAGAGATACACTAATATATTCAACTAACCTACTAGAATCTTATATTTAAAAATGACCTTGATAATGCTTTCTCCTCGTTGCTCAACTGCACCTCTGAGTACTAATAGCACTGTAACGTCTTAATCAAATGTATCATTAGTATTATATTATGCGAAAATAGTTTAATGGTGCGCACCAAATAATGTAATGAACTTGCTAAGAAATATTCTACAGTGTACATTTACAAAGTTGAAAATAATAATAATTGTAAAAGTTTTTACTCATGAACGGTTTTTTTTAACATATCCCTCTTAAATTATAAATATCACAAGCTCGAAACTATTTATCAATAACATAGTTAATATTTCACGAAGGCATGTTATTGCATCAAACTTTTCATTGGCTGATTTTCTTTCTATCTATTCCTTCAAAAATGAAAAAAAAATTGTACATACGTAAATTATGTTTCTACCTACTCCTCCAGGTTACGTTATGTTGTCTCCCCCAGCCACTTATGTTCCTGAGCTTTCCAGGGTACCATCCCCCTTGGATCTTCCCCAAGTGGCATTCCAACCTGTGTCATCCATATCAATGGCTGCTGCTGTCCCAGTCCCTGACCACGTTGCTGCTGCCACGGCTGTGCCTGCCGCTGTGGTGGCCACCCAAGTGGCACCCTGGAAGGGAGACTTGACCGCCATACTGAAGAAGCTGACGAAGAAGAAGCGTAAGGTGCCGTCATCTTCCTCGTCGTCGTCTACTGCCTCCTTCCCTTCGCCTTACAAGGTTCCCCTTCTGAGTAAGAAGGTGGTCTCTCCCCTCTAGTCATGAGACTTCTAAGGGTCTGTCTCCTAAATCTGAGAAGACAGGCGGGTCTGCCGCTGGCTCTCCTGTTCCTTCGGGAACAGAACCATCACACCGCCCCCGGGGCCTAGGTGTCGGGAGCCATAGGAATGCAAGCTTCAGCTCGCACTTCTACAGCTGGTCCTATAGGTTTGGCCTCTAAGACTGGTTCTGTCTCAAGAGCTCATTCTCGAGTTTCCCTGAGTGCACGCATATCCATGGATGAGTGGACAGGCTGAGTTGGTGACGCTGAGTCTGCTCACCATCACAACTCAAGCACAGAGCGGAAGAAAGGACTGAGTCACTCAGGTGACACACACCTTATTGGTGGTCGCTCAGTGCCCGGGGTTGACATGATGGTCCTTTGGGATCGTGCACGTGGCAAGACCAGTAGGAGGTGCCCCGTTCAGTCCTTCCAAGGAGAGACTTTGCCAGTCTGGAGGTAGAGCCATCACCTACCTAGCCCACCAGACTGTGAACCTGGTACTAAGGAGGAGGGACACTGTACTGAATTGTGTTGCCCGGTCCATTGGTCCAGAGACAGCATTGGTCTTGGGGAATCGACCGTTGCTGGGTTCTGCTGCTTTCTTTCCTAGAGTTGGTAGATGCTGCAGTAGACAAGCGGAGAACTGAAGACAGTGACTATCTTGTCCACCAGGCAGTTGTGAGGACCTCATGGCCTTCTAAAGCAACTGCGGCTAGGCTGTCGAGCCAAGTTAGCTCTTCCTCCACTCCCAAGAAAACTCTTCCTTCGAAGGGGATGCGAGGAAATACCCAGCCTTCTTCTTTCTTTTCAAAGGGAGCATGACCACACCCCTTTCAACCACCCTTCCCCCAGGAGGAGGGAGGTAAGGGAAAGAAGGGGAAATACTAGGGGCAGCATTCTCCTCCAGCTGCTGCCACTGGTGGGGGTTGCTTATTGAGCCATTGGGCAACATGGCAGCGATATGGAGCCGAGACCTGGATAGTAGATGTCCTTCGGGAGGGATATCGTCTTCCCTTCGAGTCAAGGCCACCCCTCACCGATACTTTGGTCCGTTTCCAAATGTACATCCCTGGGTCTGCCAAGGATCTAGAACTAAAAGAAGTGCAACCCATGCAGGGCAAGGGAGTTGTGGAAGTCGTACGAGATTGCTCACCAGGGTTCTACAGCCAATTCATTTGCCAAACTTGGTTCACAATGGAAAAGGCACGTTCAGTGCTCGCTTCGATCAGGTAGGAAGACTTCATGCTTTTGGTGGATTTGAAGGATGCATGTTTCCAGTTATCTATCCATCAGGCCTCCAGAAAGTACCTTTGCTTTATCCTCGAGGGGACTGTGTTCCAATTCAGGGCACTTTCTTTCAGACTCGACCACCCCCTCAGGTGCTCACGAGAGTGTTCACCTTGGTTTCTGCTTGGATACGTCTTCTGAGGTATCTTGAAGATTGGCTAGTCCTGGCGAGTTGGCACTTGCAGTTGCTACAGGACAGGGATCGTCTTCTCGATTTTTGTCACAATCTTGGGATTGTGATAAACTTTGAGAAGTCAGATCTCATCCTTAAGCAGAGGATAAAGTAGCTGGGCATGCTGATCGATACGGTAGCAGCCGGAGTGTTCCCCGCAGATTCGAGGATCAGCAAGTCAAGGAAGGCAGCTCAGCTGTTTCTGGTCACTTCAGGAGCAGCCAGCTCGGCTATGGCAGGTCATGATCAGTCACCTGTCATCTCTGGACAGGCTAGTCCCTCACGGGTGTCTTCACCTGCGGTCTCTTCAGTGGAGACTAAAGGAGTGTTGGTCACAGGCTCGAGACCCTCAACCCTTTCCCATTCCTTTGACAGAGGAAGTTATGAGAGGATTTAGCCTGGTGGCTAGACGACGGGAAACCTCCAAATAAGAGTAGAGTTGCATACTCCCCCTCCGGACAAGTTGCTTTTCTCAGACGCATCGGCTGAGGGTTGGGGGGTTGGGGCGCACAATTGGAGGAGTTGCTGACTGCAGGAGTGTGGGATTGACACGACAAGCACCTTCACACCAACATCCTAGAACTCAAGGCAGCCTTCCTGGCGCTCCAAGAGTTTTGGGACTGAGTGATGGGACACTCACTGGTGCTGATGAGAGATAACACCACAGTGCTGGCATATGTCAACAAGTAGGGGGGTCTCATGTCCTTCCCGCTGCATCAGTTGACAGTGCACGTGTGGGCTCCCGGCCAGGTACATTCCAGGCAAGAGGAATGTAGTGGCAGACAAGCTCAGCTGCCAGAATCAGGTGATAGGGACAGAGTGGTCTCTTCACACAGACGTAGCAGAAAGATTGTTTGACCTGTGGGGGCGTGCAGTCATAGACTTGTTCGCCACCCAGCACAACAGGAAACCGCAAGTTTTCTATTCCACAGTGCTGGACCCATGGGCTGTTGCAAAGGACGTATTCCAACATCTGTGGGACAATCTCAAAGTCTATGCCTTTCCCCCATTCGCAAGGTGATCAGCAGGGCATTGATTACCCAAAATCTTTGGATGATTCTGGTGGTACCCAAACAGTCTCAGACCGTTTGGTATCCTGATCTGCTGACTCTTCTCTCTGAGGTACTGAGAGAGATTCCCCTGTGACCCAACCTTCTGTCAGCCACAAATAGAATGGTACCACTTGGCAGTGCAGTCCCTGTGTCTTTACAGCTAGAGGTATCCACCATCTCTTGGGAGCGAGAGGCTTTTCTCACCGAGCAGCAGCAGAGATGGCAGGATACCTCAGACAGTCCTCTGCAGCAGTATACCAGGGAAAGTGGGCCGTCTTCTGTGGTTGATGTCACAGATGGGGTCTCTCTCCACTCAGAGCCACTCTTCAGCAAGTCAAGGATTTCCTAGTCTTTCTTTGTCAAGAAAAGCTCCTCTCCTATTCTGCAGTTAAGGCTATAAGGCTGCCTTGGCTCTGGTCCTGAAACTGCGAGGCTTGGATATATCTACCGCCATGGAGATATCTCTTCTCATGAGGAGCTTCGAGAGGTCTTGCCCACCTAAAGAAATCAGGCGCCCCTGAGTGGGACATGACTCTCATTTTAAGAAGCATGACTCATGAACCTTACGAGAGTCGTCAGACAGGGATCTGACCTTCAAGACCATCTTTCTGCTGACCCTGGCATCGGCAAGGAGAGTAGGAGAACTTCATGGTCTCTCTTATGATGTGAAACACTCAAGGGGATGGGGATTGGTTACGCTTGATTTTGTCCCGGATTTTGTAGCGAAGACTCAGAATCTATCAGTCCCTGATGCTAGATTGGAGTCCTTTATAATCCTCTCCCTAGAGGACTTCTGTGGTAATGATCCTGACGAGATACTGCTTTGTCCCGTTAGAGTGCTATGGCACTATCTGAAGAGAACTCGACATCTCTGGCCTGAGCGCCGACACCTCTTCGTTAGCACCAGGGGTGACCAAGAAAGAAGTGTCCAAGAACACTATTTCTTTCTGGCTTCGTAAGACAATCAGGAAGGCATACTCCTTTGAAGAGGGAGAGACACCGGTACCTTTCATTGGAGAGCTCATGAAGTCTGGTATATTTGCCTTACTGTCACCGACTGCAAAGGTTCTTGATTGCTTTTCATAAGAGGCTACGCTCGCCCCCACTCTTATGAAATGGTCCAGAGGTCTGACCATTGGTCACAAAGTTCCCATACTCTGATCGATTGGCCAGAAGCCAGGGTCCCCTCCTCACTCTTATGACCTGGAGGAGGCCCTTAGGTGGGGCGAACATCAGTCTGTTCATGGGGGCTCACTCAGATTCCTCCCTCCAATCAGTGAGTCTTCCTAATGTAAAGGACCGAGGGTTTGTATAACGTGTAGGAACAAATCAGTTTTTAAAAGTTAATTGTATTTTTCCTAACTATACAAACCTGAGGTCCCTTACATATAGGCCCACCTCATGCCACCCCTCAACCTGTTCTTGGGTCTAAAGCAAAGTGGAATGTTTACATCCAGTAGGGCAGGATTCCCGACAAGCGGACAGTAGTAACTGCCTAACTACCTCGTTAAAACTACAACGGCTGAATTCCAGCCTACGCTGAAAGTAATTCCTAATGTAAAGGACCTCAGGTTTGTATAGTTAGGAAAAATACAATTTACTTTTAAAAAATTGTGATTTTGGGAGTTGTGGGAGTGCAAGCTTTGGTTTGCACCAGTTTAGAGGTTCGCCTCTAGATGGGTGCTGTTTGGTGTTCGTTTGCAAGTTGTTCCGAGTGCTTGTGTTTCTACCAATTCGCGAGCATCCTGAACTGTTGACGGAGAGACCTCTCACCATCCCAGTTTCTCTTCCTACCAAAATGACCGCTAGCACTCACTGAGTGCTTGCCAGTGCTTGGCAGGTTCCCACCTTATATCTTGATTCTGAGGATTCAAACATCTGTGGAAGAGAGGAAAAGTTTCCCTTTGAAAGCTCTATGGAACTTCTAAGGGAATGCATCCCTCTGTGGCTCTTCCCACCAGGGATCCAATTTGTATTCTCCTATGGGGTCTCACATTTTTGGGAGCCTCAGTGCGTTCTATTGAATCGCACTCTGATCCAGTTCTTAGATGTCTGCATCTAAGACTGGTTCTGTGCCTGTTCCTCTTCGACTTCTTCGGAAGTCGAGAGAGGACCACTCCCAGGGATTGTTCTCACAAGATTTGGGAGCCTCGCTGAGTGCTTGAATTCCTTGGAATTTCTAGCGCTCACTGAGTGCTTTATTTCTTGTTATTTCCGACCACTCAGGAGAGACAAGACACTCCCAATGATTGTTCTTATGAGATTCAGGAGTCTCACCGAGCACTTGATTTCATTAGAATTTCTGGCACTTACGAGCACTCGGATTCTTTGGAATCATGAGTGTTCAGAGCTGAGAGATGGTGCCCCCGATGACTGTTCTTATGGGATTTGGGAGTCTTGCCGACCGCTTGAATTACTCGGAGGGCAAGAGAAGCCTCTACCAGTACAAGGGAGTTTCCTCTCCAGTTTGGTGTGGGCACATGAAGAAATGCCGAGACACTTAGGTGTTTTGCCACTGCCTGCCAACACTTTCTTAAGTGTGTGATCAGGTTCCATCCTTGTATCTTGGACCTTTGGGTACAAGCACGTAGGGCAGCAGACACAGAATCGAATCCCTCTTTATAGTACTTCTTTTCGAGGGGCTTCAACCTTGAAAGGGATTAGTGAATGTAAGAGGAAGTGATAGTTCTTAGCTGACGATTACCACTCACAGTTGCCTTAATATTGAGTTCCCGAATGGCGTTTTCAGAGTATAAATACTCACAAACTGTTTATTGCCTCAAAGTAATTTCTGAATGTTTCATTAGTCTTTTAGGCTGAAAGCTAAGTAACTCTCGCATGTTTTTTGCCTAGGCTACTTGTGAGTTACAAATACAGTGTTGCTCTGAAAAGTAAATTTTGTATCGTACGTTAGGCTACACTTTTACATAAATGTTGTGTACAGGGCGATGATGTTTACAGAGCGTAGGCAATTCACTAGGCGTCAAACAATTGCCTTAATGGTACTAATTCGTGAATGTTCATCATTCATAGGCTTTGTGTTAGCCATCAATATAGTTTTGCCCTTAAAAGTAATTCTTGTATCTTGCGTCATTCCTTTAGGGTGTAGGTCACTCGTAAATTCTTCTATCAATATTTGCTTTAAAGGTAATTCTTGAATGTTTCGTCATGCCCTTGGGCCAAAGTTTTGCATTTTGTGTTTGTTTACCAAACCTAGTCTTGCTAAATGTCAGTAAATAATATACTTTAACCCTGACCTTTCCTTTGCAGAGAGTAGTAAGAGAGAATGGTGCTTATGGAAGATGTTATTGTTGGCTGAAATTTGGTCCCAGTAATTACTTCGGGAAAGTAATCGCTTTGGCAGTACCATTTTGAAGAGTTTTTCTGAGATGTTTCTCATATCTCCTGTAAGTTGATGCAGAAATTGTGAACACTAATCTCTTCCAGCACCCAGAAGCACTCACTCCAGCATAACATCAGCTCGTATTAAGAGCACTTGATGGTGCACACTAGCGCCATCTGGCGCCAGCTCGCACTCTGAGCAGCAAGGCGCTAAAGGCGCCTGAGTGCCAAACCATCCATAAGTGCTAGAGTGTCCATGAGTGCCCAGGACCAGTCATAAGCATCCAGGACTGGCCATAGGTACCCAAGAGCATCCATAAGCGCCCAAAAGCGTCCATGAACGCCCATGGGAGACATTAAATACTGCCTAAAGTGAAGATCATAGAAAAAAAAAAGCAACTGAAGACTTACCTTTTCAGACTTACCTTTTCAGGAGATATGATGCTGACAAGAAAACACTAAAAGACAATTATGGAATATAAGAAGCACCTTATTTTGAAAACACATAGGCGCCTGCCAGAGGGAATCATCACTGTGGAGGGCTGTATACATAAACCGAACAAATTGAACAGCCAGCAAATACGCTCTTTCGCTCTTACTACTAGCCTATAATTTTATCCACTCGCTTCCTTCCCGTGCCATTGCCAGTCTTGTGTTTGCGTTAACAGAAATTAACCTTCCAAGTGATTGTTGTGTAGTGGAGGAGGTGATTATTTGGCCCGCCGGTCCTCCTAGATGTAAGTCACTGACATACTCCCCTGAACCTGGGAGAATTCATGATGAATGTTCAAGGGAGGCTGAGAATTAGCCTGGGTAGTTGCTCCCTCAGCTGAACCAGTTGCATTTTCCCAGGTACTGACAGACAGCCACTGGAAAGAAGTCTTAATAGAAGTGTAGTGGGGAAGCTGGCTACTTGTCCCACTGATTCTCTTAGGCGAAGGTCCCTGGCACACTCCTCTGAACTGGGGAGAAGCAATACTGGAGGCCCAAGGGAGATTGATGGGATTTGCCCATGGGTAGTCGGCCCCTCAGCCGCACCTGTTGCAAAGTCCCAGGGTGCTATGGACAGCCATAGTAAAGGTGTCTTCATGGAAGTAGCAGCTATCCAGCCCGTCAGATTTCCTAGGCATAAAGTTCCTGTCATGCTCCCTTATGAGGAGACATGCTGGAGGACCAAGGAAGTCCAAGGGGTCTACTAGTGGGTAGTCAGCCCCTCAGTTGCACCTGTAGCCAATCACAGGTGATGACAGACAGCCAGTGGAAAGGCACCTTTTCCAGTAATCATCTTTCCTCTAGTTCTGAGGCTTCGATCCATGAACTGAGGTACCAGTGGCGCTTCAGCAACGAATCCCAACCATTGAAAATAGATGTGTCTAGCACCCCTCAGGAGCCTCCAAAGAAGGCCAGAGAAAATAAACCTTCTTGTAGTTCATGGGATAGTCTAGAGTTTTTCATCAGATTGTTCTCCCAAAAATCATCTAGTGTCTGAGTGCCTTTCAGGGGTAGTTCCATGTTCTCCATCTGAGCACCCTGTATTGTTGAAACGACACTGCATCAATTAAGTTATGTTTCCCTGAACGCCCATGGCGCAAGACACGTACAATATTTAAGAACAGTTCTTGAATTTCCGCCAGCACCCACCAACAACAGTGAACCCAGTAGCGGACGGAGATTAGTGAGTGCCCAGTAGCGACCGAACACCCAGAAATTAGTGAACACCCAGTAGTCAAGCGTATTTCTTCTGAGCGCCCAGCATCCATTGGCACTCGTTGGCACCGACACTTTTTTCATCTGCTTCTTCAGTTACTACTCCAACGTGGACCTAGCTTTGGCTCACATCCAACAGCATTTGGATGCCCTTTTAGGTTTGTCAGACCTATCAATGTCTCTAGAGCAATAGAGGTTACTTTGTCACCAGTTTCTTCAACAGAAGAAGAGGATCAAGATCCGAATGAAGCTTCGCCTCCAACTGCTTATGCTTCCCTTCTTTGTTTCTTTTTGAAGAGCTTCTCATCATTCTTTACCCCATGAGTTCCGTCTTCTCCTGCTTCTGCATTAAGATGAGTACGTAGTTTATACTTGGATACAGTTAAACTACCCAAGGTGGTGCTATCTACTTCAGCAAGGAAGGCCCTGAGCAAAATAGACTGCTGGTTAGCAGACAAAAGGAAGCCAAGGAAGGCTACCTTCTGTTCCCCTCCTTCATGCTTACTGAAGAGAAGACATTTATATTATACCACTGGAGAAGACCCCTCTCTGGGGGCATCTGCCTCAGACAAAGAGGACTTCTCAGGACTTATTAAGTCTTCATGCAAGTCTGCTTTCTCGGCTGTTAAAATTATGTTTTCGTTGGTTGAGTTGAATCACTTCTAATGAATCTCTTCAAGTTTTTTGAAGTGATTAACTTTTTAGATTGGGCAGTAAGTGCTCTGATAATTAAGAAATGTGAACTTTGGTATTCTTTTACCTCAAAAGATGTAACTTCAGAGAAAAAGTTGGCACTTTTGTTTTCCCCATTAGATCATGATTTCCTTTTTTCAGTAAGTGGTGGTAAGTAGTATTGCTTCCGAGTTGCAAAAGAAGTCAATTCTGGACTTGTTAGTGCAATATTCAAAACGTTCTAGGGAGGTTTAAACTCTTGAGTGCTGAAACCACTTCCCTTGTGCAACGGTTGCCCTTTCGATGTGGTAGACAAAAATGACAATCCAGACTGAGAGCCTATGTCTGATTTCCCTCCTAGGCTATCAAAGTCGACATCCAAACCTCCTCTCAAAAAATGACAAATTTGTAACTAATTTGTATTTTTCATAACTAACAAACCTGAGGTCTTAACAATAGGATTTACTAGCGCCAAGCTGGAAACTGGTAGAATTAAAATTAAACTTGTGCGATCCAGGGACTATTGGCATCTATACCAGGTCACGGGGCATGTATACCCGGAATGCCCTCAGCGTCGTGTGACCCGCCAGTTATACTTCTAACCCAGTTTAGACTGCTAGAGGGGTGGTTCGAGGTGGGCCTTCAACTGTTAAGACCTCAGGTTTGTTAGTTATGAAAAATACAAATTAGTTACAAATTTGTCATTTGTTCATATACGAAACAAACCTTCAGTCTTAACATTAGGATAGACTTACTTATTGGAGGGAGGTAAGTCTCTAACTGACTGGGAGTTTGCCACCTATATCCATTTCCGAATATTAGGAGTATTCCAAGAGAATGGACAATAAACCCTTGAACCAAGGATATTAGGAAATCTATTGGTTTCCCTCACTGGGTGCTAGTATCAAGCCATGGTTTATAAACTATGGAAAAATAGAGGACCCTCCATTCTCATAAACCACTCTTGTCCCTTGTACGTATCTGGATCTACCATCACCCCTCCCTTCCCTATGACCGAGAGGGGTGCGTTACTACTGAAAAGTATTCTATACTCTAACATAACTTTACAGTATGGCTGACCACCTCACCTGCATCTAGTCCGTTCCAGCTTAAGATGGTACTCTCCTTCATACTGCCCGTAGGTAAAGGAGTAGAAAGAAAGTAGTAAAGAAAAAAGACCAGTCATCCCATTCATTCTACTTTCATACCTTCATCTTAGACTAGACACAAACTGACCCGCCAGGGGTACTGGATGAGCTATAACACTTGCTGGGCCGCCACTGCTGGACCCAAGTATTGTTGAAACGACACTGCATCAGTTAAGTTATGTTCCCCTGAGCGCCCATGGCACAAGACACGTACAATATTTAAGAACAGTTCTTGAATTTCCGCCAGTACCCACCAACAACAGTGAACCCAGTAGCGGATGGAGATTAGGGCCGGATGGAGATTAGTGAGTGCCCAGTAGCAACCGAACACCCAGAAATTAGTGAACACCCAGTATTCAAGCGTATTTCTTCTGAGCGCCCAGCATCCATTGGCACTCGTTGGCACCGACACTTTTTTTCATCTGCTTCTTCAGTTACTACTCCAATGTGGACCTAGCTTTGGCTCACATCCAACAGCATTTGGATGCCCTTTTAGGTTTGTCAGACCTATCAATGTCTCTAGAGCAATAGAGGTTACTTTGTCACCAGTTTCTTCAACAGAAGAAGAGGATCAAGATCCGAATGAAGCTTCGCCTCCAACTGCTTAAGCTTCCCTTCTTTGTTTCTTTTTGAAGAGCTTCTCATCATTCTTTACCCCATGAGTTCCGTCTTCTCCTGCTTCTGCATTAAGATGAGTACGTAGTTTATACTTGGATACAGTTAAACTACCCAAGGTGGTGCTATCTACTTCAGCAAGGAAGGCCCTGAGCAAAATAGACTGCTGGTTAGCAGACAAAAGGAAGCCAAGGAAGGCTACCTTCTGTTCCCCTCCTTCATGCTTACTGAAGAGAAGACATTTATATTATACCACTGGAGAAGACCCCTCTCTGGGGGCATCTGCCTCAGACAAAGAGGACTTCTCAGGACTTATTAAGTCTTCATGCAAGTCTGCTTTCTCGGCTGTTAAAATTATGTTTTTGTTGGTTGAGTTGAATCACTTCTAATGAATCTCTTCAAGTTTTTTGAATTGATTAACTTTTTAGATTGGGCAGTAAGTGCTCTGATAATTAAGAAATGTGAACTTTGGTATTCCTTTACCTCAAAAGGTGTTACTTCAGAGAAAAAGTTGGCACTTTTGCTTTCCCCATTAGATCATGATTTCCTTTTTTCAGTAAGTGGTGGTAAGTAGTATTGCTTCCGAGTTGCAAAAGAAGTCAATTCTGGACTTGGTGCAATATTCAAAACGTTCTAGGGAGGTTTAAACTCTTGAGTGCTGAAACCACTTCCCTTGTGCAACGGTTGCCCTTTCGATGTGGTAGACAAAAATGACAATCCAGACTGAGAGCCTATGTCTGATTTCCCTCCTAGGCTATCAAAGTCGACATCCAAACCTCCTCTCAAAAAATGACAAATTTGTAACTAATTTGTATTTTTCATAACTAACAAACCTGAGGTCTTAACATTAGGATTTACTAGCGCCAAGCTGGAAACCGGTAGAATTAAAATTAAACTTGTGCGATCCAGGGACTATTGGCATCTATACCAGGTCACGGGGCATGTATACCCAGAATGCCCTCGGCGTCGTGTGACCCACCAGTTATACTTCTAACCCAGTTTAGACTGCTAGAGGGGTGGTTCAAGGTGGGCCTTCAACTGTTAAGACCTCAGGTTTGTTAGTTATGAATAATACAAATTAGTTACAAATTTGTCATTTGTTCATATACGAAACAAACCTTCGGTCTTAACTTATTGGAGGGAGGTACATCTCTAACTGACTGGGAGTTTGCCACCTATATCCATTTCCAAATATTAGGAGTATTCCAAGAGAATGGACTATAAACCCTTGAACCAAAGATATAAGGAAATCTATTGGTTTCCCTCACTGGGTCCTGGTATCAAGCCATGGTTTATAAACTATGGGAAAATAGAGGACCCTCCATTCTCATAAACCACTCTTGTCCCTTGTATCTGGATCTACCATCACCCCTCCCTTCCCTATTACCGAGAGGGGTGTGTTGCTACTGAAAAGTATACTATACTCTAACATAACTTTACAGTATGGCTGACCACCTCACCTGCATCTAGTCCGTTCCAGCTTATGATGGTACTCTCCTTCATACTGCCCGTAGGTAAAGGAGTAGAAAGAATGTAGTAAAGAAAAAAGACCAGTCATCCCATTCATTCTACTTTCATACCTTCATCTTAGACTAGACACAAACTGACCCGCCAGGGGTACTGGATGAGCTATACCATTTGCTGGGCCGCCACCACTGGACCCAAGGAAAAGGTATCCAAGGATCTATGGGCAACGTCTTTTAAATAAAAGAAGTGAAAGTCGTTTGGTGTTTCCAAACACCAGCTTTCAGAATTCTCTCCACAGACATATTCTTCTTGAATGCCAAAGAAGCACTCAAGCCTCTAATGTCATGAGCCCTAACCCTCTCCTGGCTATCTGACCCCCTGTCTTCTGTCCTGTAGGCATTTCCGATCATTTCTCTTAGCCAAAACGATATTGTATTCCTGGACACTTCCTTTTTGTTCCGTCCTGTACTTACGAACAACCTCCTGCACCCCGGCCTGAGGTGCCTTGTCCTCCTTAAGTACTCTCTTATTACCCTAACGGGACACAGAAGCATCTCATCTTTGTCATCGTCTACAAAATCTGCCAGAGAAGGTATGGAAAAACAGTCAAATCTGCTGTCCACTATTGATGGGTTTTGAGTTTTGGCCACGAATACTGGCACAAACTCGAATGCCATTGACTTCCAACCTCTCGAGTGCTTTACAATATATGACAGACCATGTAGTTCCCCCACCCTTTTGGTTGAAGCTAGGGCCAATAAGAAGATTGTCTTCGGGGTCAGGCTCCTATCTGTGGACTGCCTTAGTGGTTCGTAGGGGGGTTTTGTCAGACTACTCAGTACCATGGTCAAATCCCAATCTGGGGCTTTCAGTTCCTTTGGCGAACATGACTGCTCAAAGCTCTTCATCAACATGGCCAACTCCCATGAAGATGAAATGTCCACACTTTCATGTGTAAGACCGAGGCTAGAGCAGCCCTGTACTCCTTCACCGCAGATACAGACATATGCCTTTCTGTCCTGAGATATATCAGAAAGTCTGCTAATAACTGAATAGTGGTACCGAGTGGAGACAAGTTCCCTCTACGACACCAATCACAGTATGCTGACCATTTTCCTTGGTATACTGCTGCCGATGACTTTCTGTTATTTCCTGCCATCTGCGCTGCTGCTTTTTGCGAAAACCCTCTCGCTCGCAAGAGATACTCGACAGTCTCCACCCGTGAAGTGATAGGGACTTCACCGACCGGTGGTACCTCTCCACGTGCGGCTGACATAGCAGGTTGTTCCATGGGGGTAACTCTCTCGGCACGTCTATCAGGAGTTCCAAGAGGTCCGGAAACCATTCTGCCTTTGGCCATAATGGAGCTACCAGAGTCATTCTGAGGTTCTGAGACTGCATTACCCTGTTCAGAACCTGACGGATTAGACAAAATGGAGGAAATGCGTAGACATCCAGATTGTCCCATGGGTGTTGTAGCGCATCTTCTGCTACTGCCTCTACGTCCGGGACTACCGAACAATACACTCCCAACTTTTTGTTGTACCTGGCTGCGAAAAGGTCTATGATCGGCCTTTCCCACAACATGAGCATTCTGTCCACTACTTGTTGGTGCAAGGAGCACTCCATTCCCAGGATCTGATCCCTGCAGCTCAACTTGTCGGCCACTATATTTCTTTTTCCCGGAATATATCTGGCCCTCATGTCTACTACGTTCTCTACAGCCCACTGATAAAGTTGAACTGTCATCACATGTAACTGTCGAGACACTAGACCTTGTTTGTTTATGTAAACTACTACTGTGGTGTTGTCTGACATCAAAATCACTGATTGCCCCTGTACCCTCTCCCAGAATTCCTGTAGTGCTAGAAATGCTGCTTTTAACTCCAGCACGTTTATATGGAGTTTTCTGTCCTTGCCGCTCCATTTTGCTGAAAACATCAGCTCCTCCATATGCGCTCCCCAACCTTCTAGTGACGCATCTGAGAACAGCAGGAGATCCGGGGAGGGTTGCTGAAGGGGAACACCCACTGTCAGATTACTGTCCTTCACCCACCAAAGCAAGTCTTTCCTCACTTCTGCCGAAAAGGGAATCTGCTCGTACGGGTGATCTACTATTGGTGACCAGAACTCCTTCATCCTCCATTGTAGAGATCGAAGGTGTAGCCTCCCTTGTGGTACTAGCTTCTCCAAGGAAGTTAGAACTCCCTGTACTACCTGCCACTGTTTTGCTGGCTGTGTTTGTTTTACCAGGAAGGCATTCACCACTTGTTTGCATTTCTCCACTCTCTGGTCTGTCGGGAATACTTTGGCTTTTATTGTGTCTATAACCATTCCCAGATACACCAGCCATTGACTTGGATCCAACTGCGACTTCTGATTTATCACAATACCTAAGCTGTGACAAAACCGTAGGAGGGTCGCCCTGTCCCTGAGTAATTTCTCTCTGGACTTTGCTATCACCAGCCAATCGTCTAGATATCTTATTAGCCTGATCCCCTGAGCATGCGCCCATGTTGACACAAGAGTGAACACTCTTGTAAAAACTTGAGGAGCTGTTGTCAATCCGAAGCACAGAACTTTGAACTCGAAAACTTTCTCTGCAAGACTGAAGCAGAGAAATTTCCTGGAAGACTGAAGGACTGGGATCTGAAAGTAAGTGTCTTTCAAGTTGATTGTCAGCATAAAGTCCTTGATCCTGACTGCTTGTAGAACCGTCTTTGGAGTTTCCATTTTGAATCTAGTTTTTCTTATAAACAGATTCAAAGTTGACAGGTCTATTACTGTCCTCCAGTCCCTGTTGGCTTTGGGTACAAGGAAAATTCTGCAGTAAAACCCCTTTGACGGAATGGATACTTGTTCCACAGCCCCTTTTTCCATCATCTTCTTCACTTCCTCTTTCAGAGGTTCTTGAGCATAAGCAGGGTGAAGTAATGGCTATTCTGTCAGGGGTGAAGATACTTCGAACGGAATCAAATACCCGACTCTGAGAACATCCACCACCCACTGCTCTGCTCCCAGTTCCTGCCACACCTTCCAGTGATTTGCCAGGCAACCCCCCACTGGTGTGGCTGAGTGATGAGAGGCGCCTATCCTATTGTCTTGAGCCCCTTCCTCTTCCCCTAATCCCCCTTCCTCTGTTATTTCTATTGTGAAAGGGCCAACGAGTTAACTTCTTTGGGGAAGAGGGTCTTGTTGCTCTATTAGGGATGTTATTCCTCACTGGCTTCTTCCGAGGTATTTGCTGCTGCCTCACCCCCATAGGATTAGCCTGACTGCTAGATGTTTTCCTAACTGCCTGCTGTACCAATCTATCGTTAGTGTCCATCCTTCTTCTATCTATAGCCTCTTCTAGTATGGCCCCTGGCAACAGCAATTGCGACTCTAAGATATTCCCATTCCTCATTGCTAGCAGGGAATCCAAATAAACAGTGCGACTTAGTCTAGCCAAAGCTGCATCCCTCCTCATTAACAGGATATTTGCCCAAACATTGGCACTTAAATTTGTCAAGTACGCAATTGCTTTGGCACCTGATTGTAGTAATCTAATGAACATTGATTCATCCACTACCTTCCTCGTCACTTCTGAGGATGCAATCTTCGCAACTGCTGTCGACCAATGATCCAGCCAAGAAGCAGTCTGAAAGACAGAAGAAGCTGTTGCTTCTTACGTAGTAGCCTCTTGGCAAGTCATCGAGGGGCATTCCATTTTCACTTCATCTAAGGTTAATCCAGGCCTTAACCTTACCACATTTGGGTTAATTTGTCTAGATAGTAAAGGAACCGTCGGTGTCGTAAAATATTTTGTTTCATCATTGGAGGAGGGATAAACTTAAACGATCTATTTGATCTTAAGAAATTATCCCTTCCCGCAATCCGTGCGTTTACATGTTGTAAAACGAACTCCGCATGATTTGAACAAGGCAATTCATACAACACCTTGGTATCCTTTTTCACCCCAAACGCCATGTCAATCCCCGGAGGAAGCATACTGGCAGGTGTTTCCGTTCTCTCCGAAAAGTTATTGAATTGATGAATCAAATCTATCACCTCCGCATACGAAGCCAGAAACTCTTGGTTTTCTCCTTCCTCCGGTTCTAGCATACTGTGCTCAGCCACAGGAGACGCTATCTCACTCCTATCCCCTGACAAACGTCTGGGTGCTTCGTGGCCGTCTGCCCCTACTGCCGCGGCCTCTTTGATCTCTGATGACCGCCGACGGCTTGATCCCGAACAGTCAGCAGGAGAACGAGACTGCCTCACTCCTTCTCTGCTCTCGGATCTAGAGCGAGGATCTCACCTATACCTCCAAGATGAAGGCTCTCTCGAAACCGAGCTCACTTCCTCTCCATGACGATTAATATCATCTCCAACGACCGTCGGAGAATTCGGCCTTGATCCTTCATCTAGGCGGACAACACCTTCCACCAACGTATCAGACGAGGTTGCCAACTCGCTATTCTTCGACCTTTTAATAGGAGCCTTATCATCTTTTCTCCGTATTTTAAACGGTCTTACAGGCGAAAATGGTGTCTGTGCTCTATCCTTTTCTGCCCTTTTCGCCCCTAACGTCGATTTTGCCAACGACACTGTAGTCTTTCTTTGACTCTTTGTAGTCTCTACTGGCAACTCTGCGTCCGCCCTTATCACTCTCTTGTTCGGGCTCTTGTAAATGGCTTCGTCCTCTAGCTTTGAGCTTACCAGCCACTGACCTCTTGCCTTTCTTGCTGACTGGGATGTGACAGTCCTGGCCCGAAGATGAAGAAGAATTCACTCTTCTCCTCTTGGCCCAAGGATCAGTCGCGAAATCCCGTATCCTCCAACGCTTGACTGGTACACGCCATGACGTCATCGAACTTAGCAATGACGCCGAGCTAGAGGAAGAAGACGAAGAAGAAGACGAATCACGCCTTTTCTTTTTTTCTTTCTTATTAATTTTCTTCTCTAGATCCTGTAATTTCGTCATTACAGTGTGTACTACTGAGTCAGAAAGCGTATTTGAGTCCGGAGGCAGCGAAGTAGGCTGAGAAGCAGTAGGCTGTGACATCATCGCGTCTGCAATGTCGGTGTGTGACGTCGGTTGTGACGTCACCAATCTTGTAGGGAGAGACTGGGCTGCTGCTGCTGGCATCCCTGCGTTTGCAGCAAAACTACCCCCAACGTTCTGCATCGCCGTAAACATTGAAGTTGTTGGCGTAGCAGCGGCATTATTTCCCATAAAGTGCAAGCCCGGGAGATGAGGAATATTCAGCGCTGCCGGATTCTGCTGGAACCGTGACGCCATATAATGCGACAGCAAACCTTCCAAGGTTGGTATGCCTGGAAGGCCTAGCGCCGCTCACGTACCTTCCATCCTGTTCGAGTCGGGAGCAGGCACCTGGAACAAAGATGGTGATGCTCCCCCCTCCCTACTGGGCACAACAGAGCATAAATATTATGCATCAAATTACCCAAAATCCCTCCTGGAGTTTCTGATAACGAACCACTAGGAGAAACCGAAGGGGTATGGGACAAATCAAAGGCAGGAGGCAAAACATCTGGAGCAGTCTGGTATATTGCCGATACAAAAGAAGCCGGCAACGCTTGGTCATCCAAAGATGGCATCGACTCCTTTCTTTTGTACTGGCCTTTCTCAAAAAACTTCCTCCACTGTTCCACCGACCAACCACGACAAACAGAACAAGGATTAGTAATTGTGCATACATTTTCTCTGCACCTACTACGCGTTGGATGAGGATCGGTCGACACCAAAGTTAGGAATCTCGAACACGGAAAGCCACCGACTCCACGGCATTTCCTTTGTCTTGTCTTCGAAATGGAAGAAGATCCCGACGGCGATACAACACACTCCATCTCACCACTTACACACTCTTACAGGTCACACCCACACTGAGCACACTCAGAGAAAGAGAATTAATAAGAAAAATGAAAGTGAAATGGATATACACAGGCAAACTTAAACCGGCTTTAAACAGATAGACAGAGAACACGTCCTATCTTAAAGGCGGTAGAAAGATAACTGGCGGGTCACACGACGCCGAGGGCAGTCTGGGTATACATGCCCTGTAACCTGGTATAGATGCCAATAGTCCCTGGATCGCACAAGTTTAATTTTAATTCTACCGGTTTCCAGCTTGGCGCTAGTAAATCCTAATGTTAAGACCGAAGGTTTGTTTCGTATATGAACAAATGAAGTGTGTTCCCTGTGCAGCAGTAGGAGCCAGCGTCCAAGCGAGGAAGGGATCAGGCTTCCTGGAACCTGGATGGATGTCCATGCCCCTTGCTTGTTCCCCTGAATTAATCTTCTCAATTTCCTTACGTTTGGCACCCAGATCACATAGTGCCGTGCTCGTTCAGCACCGATTACAGTCTGGCACCATCTCTTGCTCTGAGTTCCCACTAGCTCCCACAAGCACCCACCAGTCCTGAGCTCATAGCTCAACTGGCATACAGCACTTCTGGCACCAGCTACAGCCTGACACCAGATAGTTCTCTGACCATCAAAATACTCTTCAGCTTTGTAGGAAAATAGGGAGGTCTCTGTCCATTTTGAGTTTTCAGAGGACCATCCTTTACATATAGCGATATGGCAAGATCCATTTCTAGATAGCCGTATTAATTCAACTGGACAAGAAGCTCACCTAGCATAATTGTTTTACATGACTGAATCTACAACCACTAATTTCAGACAACATAATTCATGGATACCAATAATGGTTCTAATTACATAAGCTGTTATAGGTATAATACTGTATTTTAGTACACTGATAAGAACTTAAAATCAATCTTTGCTAAACAAGTGAGTGTACTCCTCTGGATAAAAGTTTATTTATCAGAATGAAAACATTACTGGACCTTGCAACAGTTTCCCTGAAAAGAACAAGGCATCAAATAAAGTAACAATACTTAGGTACAGTATTTATTTGCTTCCACCAGTGTCAAATTACAATGATAACATCTACCTACAAATAAATGCACTAAAGATACTCTTTTATTCAAATTTATGGATTAAGGGAGAAATCAGTAAGTCTACAATGAGTATTAACAGTCAAAACTCCAAAAACTTTGCATCTATACAGAAAAATAAAAGTTTTTTTCTTGGTGGCTACCTACTTAGTTTATCCAAACTGAACATGCAATGCATTCTTCAAAGCTCCATGATGCTTTCTCAAGAATTCAGAGTTCAACTGAGGTTGAAGTTGAAAGGGAAGCACTCAATATATTTTGTTTCCCTTAAAGATTTTCACAAATCCTTGTTGAAGCTTCTAAGAAAGGGAACCCTGATGTCTCACTGATGCATCAGGAATACTCCATTAACTCTTCCAGATTAAGAGCCTTTGCTACAAAGCTTGATATCCAGCAATCCTGCCCAGAAGAACAGACTTACTCACTAACCAGTAGAAAGGTCCTGCAAAATAGAATTTATTACTCAGCTGTCAAGTCAAATTTACAATTAAATTTTCACATTTTTATATTAACCATTAAACCATATTTTTAATCCTCATTGACCTTACAATCTAATACTTAGAGTAAACATTACTTGAAGTAAGACCATATATAAAGTAGACTCAACTTTCATAATCAACTAGCTAAAAATTCCACAATTAAAACTTTTGGGCACAGTTTAGATTTTTGCCCTATTTTTATTTAAACTCATAATTGCTACTTAACAGGAAATTTTTTTTGCTTTAACTCTTGCACAGGAGGAATTTAAAATGCAATGCCCTGCTTAGTATGCTAGTTCTGAAGATAAAATAATTATCCCTAGTGCTCATGACTGAATAATTTAAAGACAAACTACTTCCGTAAGTCTAATTTTCTGCTTAAAGCTTAAGGACTATTTCCATCTTATTTCTGTCCAACGATCTCCAATATTTTACTTCTAAGACTAATGCCAATAACATCAGACCATCTTTATAGACGAAATAGTAGCCTTTTGGCATACCCTGTTATAGCTTCATCATGGCCCTGATCTTTTGCATTTCTGTAATGTGAAATGAATGTTTTAGAAATGAGGAAACTAGAATATTAGCTAAAATTTTGCACACAAATATTTGTCTGCATTCATAACTATGTATTATATAAGACTGAAAATGCAAAAATGCAAGATTCCTGTTAGTTTACTTTGCATAAAAACAATTTCAGGTTGGAGTACATTCCTACAGGTAGATTGTATTTTATTGGCACAAGATCTGCTTCAGAGATGATATGACCAGTCCATGGGACAAGACTACTGACCAACCTCTGGTAAAGACCACTGCAGAATTAACTAGTATTTAGACAGTTAGCAGCACAAAACAAGATATCTAATCTGCAGTTTGTTTCATGCAGTTGAAATTTTCTAAATTACTTATACTCAGTTTTTTCCATCTGTCCACTCATCTGTGGTGCTCGCGCATGGTAACACTGCGTCCCGGGCTTTAAATAGTTACGCTATGTGTAAGTTTTAGGTAAATGAAAGGGTATCTGGGTGTACAATGGCAACTTAAAAGTGTTTTAATAATTTACTGTATGTGAATTACACCGTTAATATTCAAAATAGGATATTGTTATTATTGTTGAATGTACGCTGCCTTTTTGGGGTGGCGAATGGAACAGCCAGACACAGTGGCAGGAAAATTGCTTCTCTCTCTCTGTTCATTACAGCAAGAAGTCAACTTTATTGGACAACACCTATTTTTAATTTTCAT
The DNA here is from genome assembly GCF_015104395.2 of Macrobrachium nipponense. Lineage (NCBI taxonomy): Eukaryota > Metazoa > Arthropoda > Malacostraca > Decapoda > Palaemonidae > Macrobrachium > Macrobrachium nipponense. The sequence goes on along the minus strand of NC_087211.1, from coordinate 78,965,387 downwards.
AAAGTGCATTTCAGCCAGATACGATATGACGTAACTTTGTTTAGCATCTGTTTAATGGAATTTGCGTCTGGCTGTTCCATTCGCCACCCCGAAATATTATTAATAGGGCTTAGTTTTTCCAGACCTCTGAGTCTCAAGTAGACTTATCGGGCTGGTTCTCAGGGATTAATCCTGAGAAGGAGATGGGGGAAAAAAAAAAATAATAAAATAAAATAAAATAAAATAAAATAAAACAAATAAATAAAAAATATACATAAATAACAAATAAATAAAAAAAAAAAAAAATAAAAAAAAAATAATAAAAAAAAATTAAATAAAAAATTAAAAAAAATCTAGACTTTATTTGAGAAACCTCTTATTAAAAAAATGTATGATATTATTTATTGAAAAATCCCTGCTTTCAGCAAGAATACTTTTCATTTCTGAACTCCACAGATAAACCGCTCCACCCCGAAAAGGCAGATTACATTCAACAATAATAACAATATCCTATTTCGAATATTAATGGTGTAACTCGCATACAGTAAATTATCAAAACATTTTTCGGTTGCAAATGTACACCCAGATATCTTTTCATTTACCTAAAACTTACACATAGCGTAACTATTTAAAGCCCGGGACGCAGTGTTACCATGCGCGAGCACCACAGGCAGGTGGACAGATGGAAAAAAACTGAGTATAGTTTATTTCTAGTAAATTCTTGCCCTTCTGGATTCAATGAGAGCCAAACTGAGCAAAACTCCAGACCTGTTCAGCTTGAACAAACTTTAATCTGTAACTAAGTCACCAATGGGTATTAACCCTAATGAAGCATTTGAGAGCTATATAATTATTCATATGTATTTGTTAATCCTTAACTTGATGGCATCTTTAGCAGTACTATATAAATAAGCAAATGTACTGTTAATTCTCAACTTGAGGGTATCTTTGGCACTAAAATAAAGTGCCTCACCTCTAACACAAAAATCTGAGAACATTTCACAGAAAATAAAATACTATAGCACCCCTGCCTATCAACAGCTTTTAAAAGCCATTCCCCTTACCAAACATCATCTACAACCTTTTACCATTTCACAAAGTTTGAAGGTAAAACCAGTACTTATATATCAGAAGAATGAATATGGGCTTCATTCTCCCATTGAACAGATAACCACAAACAAAAGAAAATCAAGTCAAATTTTGTTTTGGATTTTCCAATTATCATATTTCCCCTAAAAGACAATAACCCAGTTGCAAAGACCGAAGTCCACTCATCACTAGGTTTCGTATGCAAACTTACTTCAGGACCAGCTGATGTAAGCAGTGCATTATCTAGGATAGGGTTTAGTCACAATACTAAAAAGAATTATGAAATTGTGATTTTTGTAGTCTGGAAATATAAAAAATTTCTGCTAGTATAGAAGCAAATTACTTTAGTTTAATCTGATATCTAAACAAGCAGTGAGCTTTTAATGCGAGATTACCATTGTCATTAAGTGAAGTACTTAAGCAGCATTAACCATACTGCAACAAGCCTCATTCTAGTCATATCTGATTCTTATGACAATACAGTTACTATAAACATTTTTATATAATTTCCTATTAAAAGAAGTTTAGACATTTTTAAGTTAATCTTTTCCACTGTATACTACTGCAAAAGTTAGTTTTCCATTCAAAGCCTAAAACAACTAAGAATATTTTCTGCCACCATAAAAAAGCTAATACTGCTGGGCTATTAACACTACATTATTTTCAGCCATGTGTGTCTCCATAAAGTTTCAAAAGCAAAGAATTCTTTAGGTTCAAATCTATTATGATGCACCAGTACAAAGTGACTAAAACTACACCCCTGTTTAATCACTGGGTTGTGGTGCTATGGTAAATAAAATCCGTTGATCTGCAGTCACTTTAGAACATTTAACTTAAGAACATTTGTAAAAGACTGACACATGCAAACTTTCACTAACAAGGCAGAGTGCATCATGATTTCATTTCTTTGTGATCAATTACAAGTTCTACAATGCAAGATTCAGTAACAAATTTATCACTCAATATCTCTTGAAATTATTGAAAGAATACCCAAAAAATGGAAATCAAATTATTCAACAGAATACATGTTACTGAACTTCGAATACAAAACTTTTATGCTCCTTGTTACTCTTATGAGTTTATAGATTCTTTTTAATCAATATGTTCAAGGCAACTGTGCCAAATACAATAATCAACCATTTTTTAAATTAATAAAAAAATTGCTGGCTCTAAATAGATTTTTTGTCTGAAAAACCACTTCTCTTGAAAGTAACCACATATTCCAAAAATCAATCAAGAGGGGGAAAGTTCCAGTGAAGTCAAAATGAATCATCCTACCTTTCCTCCAAACCCAACTACCTTTGGTAATGAACAATTAAGCAGTTATTATTATCTAAGTAATGACAACTCTTAAGCAGCTGTTATTGTCTGGGTAACAACTCTCTCTCCAGGTAATGCCTAGGTTGTCCCCTACTCTGACCAAATATGATTTATATCTCCAGCTTTTACTTAAATTTGGAGAGTGCTGTCCCTAAGCTAAAATCTTGAACTTTTGAATATTTTCCTGAGAGTTCAGGAGAGAGTCTTTAATAAAGAGCTGAATAGATTGGTTGGCTGGCTTAGAATTTAGATCATGATACTTATGCCTGCATCAGGTCTTGCTTAAACATTACCTGTACTATGTATGTCAGCGTTGAAGGTTTAGTAAGTAGCCTGGTGTGTATGTCATGGTAATTGCTTCATAGCAAGGAAATGGAATTATGAGTTAAAGGAAAGAAAAACGCATCTTCGAGAAGTTCTGCAGCAAGGGGGCATTCACGCAGGTGTTGCAGGCGCCTGTTCTCATGATTGTTCTGGAATCGTCGGGTGTGTTGGGGAACGCAACAGGCGCTGGAGTGTCGTGAGAAACGCCGCGATTTCTGATGCAATACATCTTCGAGATTCTTCTAAATCGTTCCTGCAATCTCGGGAGCCTGTGACGCTCGCTGGTAGCACCGCCCCCAGATTGCCTTATAAATACGACTGACGAAGTAGGAGACCAGCAGAGAGTAAGAGATCATCAGTAAGAGCCACAGATCAGATTATCAGTGAGAGATCAGCAGCAGAGATCGTCAGCGAGAGATAAGAGAAGAAGGAACCAACGAAGGATCAGAGAGGAAAAGTCGCTCGAGAGTTGGTTGAATTCTGGTCAAGTTGTCGTGAGGAGTGGACAACCGAGGCATTTTGACGTAGAGCAAGACTTCAGAGAAGTAACGTTTTACAAGAGGTTTTGAGGAGTTCCTGCCCTTCAAGTATCAAGAATAGACATTGTTTTCTGCAATACAGTGTCAAGAAGACGTCTACAATTACAGTTCTCCTTTGAGAAGCCATCGCTTCTAGTCGCAAAACTGGCCAGCTAGTATTTGAATTACCTCACTTCTTCCCCAGTTCACGCATTGTAAGATTTTGCTTTTTTTTTTAATGTAAATAGGAGGTACCATTCTGCATTTATCTTTGTTAGTAAGCTTGTAAATAAACCTTTGTTGTGTTTGTGTATCTTTCTATATTCGTATCCCAAGTTTCAACTGTTGGTGTTGAATCTTTTGTTTATCATAATATCGAACCTGAAGCGGACCTCTCTCTCGGGGTTCGTGACAGTGTACATCTGACAACATAACAAACAGATGTTACAGCTGATTACTGATTACATTTTTAATAGTCTGGACAATTTATGCCATTTGATAATATGTACTTAATAATGTACCCAGTCACTGAGAATATGTATCCTTTTTACCTTTAGTATTTCTCACTGATCCAGAACTCTTGTTATTTTAACATACAACTTAGGTGATATAACTAGCATCTTTATTCCCCATGAGGTTGCCTAAACATTATGAGGGTTTAGTTTTAGTCCTTTAAATTTGTAATGTATCTTACATCACATGAAGCTTAACTGGGTTTTAGAATTTAAGGTACCTGAACTTGAAAGTATTTTGAGTGGGAAAGTAACCGACTCATCCAACATATTTTTTTATACAGCTAGACAGAGATTGAAATAAAACTGTGTTAAACCACCTGTGTATATGCTACTACTTCAAGATTTATTTTTCACATGGATAACAGTTTTACGTTAACAGTACAATAAATTTACCACATTTTTCTGATTTACAATGGAGGATTAATAGTGCAAGTCAGCACACATGATGACTTGTGCATGTAAAATTGAGTACAAGTCAGCACACATATGATGACTAATGCAGGTAAAATCAACAGTGATAGGTATGAAACAATTCTGTTTGAAGGTGATACAACCATAGGGTCTCACAAAGTATACAAAAGTTCATTAAGAGAAAAGAATCCAAGATTGGAAGCGCAAAGAACTGAAGAGAGATCTGTTCTTAATAGAAGACCAAGTCTGGCTCCAAATTCTGGGGCAAACAAGAGACCCATTGAGGACCAGAAGCTTAATGTTGAAACTTTGCCTGAAAGAGCATAACAATATACTTAAAGAAGGTCAAGTCAATTAGGAACCTTTAATCAGTGAAAGAGCTTCCCCAGGCACATGTAGTAGTTTTGTAACAATTTATTAAAACCTTCAAAGGGACCAAAGCAACATTCATTAAATCAAGCCATGACTCTCAACCACTTACCCAGGTAAGTGATGGTGGTAGAATAGTTGTGGGGCAAACTGTTGTTAGACAGAATGTTGAAAGTGTCAACAGATAAAATGCCAATGGTCAAAATGTTGATACACTTTAAAGAATATTGGCCAAAGTGTCAAAAGGAATGTGTTAATGCAAAATAAAAAAACTCTGGATGATAACTGTAAATAGATTTTGGGGTAAAATATAAGTTTATTCTGTATATTGAATATACATAGTTTACCTAAAAGAATGAGTTTAAAATGAAAAAATTACAATTAATGACTATACTACTATTAATTTCAGAAATTATATGCTAATGGTTTTGGGTATTCTAGTTCACTTTGAGGTTCATAACGAAAAATATTTTCTTTTTGCTGGTTTACTAAATCATATATCTAGTTCTGTCTTCCAATACTTTTCCCCCTGAAACACTTGCTCTAAAAGCAGTTCCATATTTGATTGTTCCAGTCGAATTTTTCTAAATAGATTCTGTCAGATGAGAAATCATCATCCTTTTCTTGACAGCATTATGCTAACATTCAAGAGCAATATTTATTCTTGGCAAATTGTTTGCTGTTCTCTCATATACTGACCACAATTAAACTTTAAATTTCTGCATTCTTCCTTGCTGAAAAACTCCGAGCAACGTCATCAAGAAGTAATGAAAAAATGAAACTAATTTATGGTCTGTTTCTTCATCAAGAGATTCCATTAAACTATTTAAACAATCTTACACATCACCACATAATGCATTTCCAGGTTCTGGATACCAAAGCTGCAAATTCAGTCCTTGAATTTTTCTCCATAAGTACTGACTGGACTGGGAGGGGAGGGGAGAAAAAAAAAATAATAATAATAATTTGCAGTACTACTATCTGAGAGGAGTTCCTTCATGCTGTTTATAGCAAAATGCTCAAAATACAGTGAAACTGACACTGGGTTTAAGTTGTAGTTTTTGAGCCAGTTGAATATCAAATCTTAAGTATAGTATATCTCATTTTTCTGGTTCATAATGCAATATATACATGAGGAATTCTTATTCTCTTGAACAAAGCATGAATTGTATACATATAGCCATTTCTCAAAGATATAAATGGAACAGACTAACTCACTTGAGAAAACAGTTATTGTGCTTTTTTTAGTACTAGAGTAATTTGATGCTACTTAACCAGTTCAAAAGGTTTGGCAGGATAATCACCCTGGAAAGCCCATTTCATCCACTTATTGGAATTAAATATGGTCGTGGGCAGTTAATCTTATACGATGATTTTTTTTGCACTTTGATTCCCGCCCTTTTGTCTATATCATTTTGTGTTTTCGACAGTTTAGCTGTCGACACCTGTCTTTGGACACTATCCGTCAACAATTTGACCGGTGAAGGATATACTTGTGGTGGTGATCTTTGCTGTGACTTACAAAAGGCTTCTCTTTGAGACTGGTAACTTCCACACATAAAGGTGGAGGTGGAGGTGGAGGAGAGGTTGCGCAAATGGAAGCAATGAGGGTCATCCAAGAAAATGCTAACTTCTGTAACATAGACACTATAAGGCTGTTCCCAGGGTGAAACAAGATATTTACAGTCCAAGCTGCCAGTTCTAACTGTGAAAAACAGCAAAGTGCAAGTCTGCCATTCAACAACATGGCACAAGGAGGTTACCCACACTTGCCACAGAACTTTGAAAACCTCTGCATGATGGGATCTCTCTGATAGGAGAATCGTGTGGACAAGCTGAGAGTAAATGCCATGCCATTATGAACTCTGGAACAAATTATGGCATGAGGGAGAAGTCAGGAATTTTTGCTAATGAAAAGATCACTGACAATATGAACAGATTACAACCTTGTATCTTCTTGAATCTTCATGTAGTACATGACAGCAGTGGTACTGTCAGTCATGACCGTCACATAATGGTACGACAAGTCAGTCATAAATGCTTGGAATTCTACAAAGATCACCTAAAGATCAAAGTTCAGGTGGCTGTGGCTTCCCTCCCTGTACAATACTCCCTAAACTTAAGACTCAGATGTGCTCCCCATCCTGTGGTCAGGGCAACCGAAAACATATGAAGTTTTTACCAGAAGAGCCCCCCTTTAGATGGGGTTATGATGATCCTGGCCCCCTACGAAAAGGCTGAAGGCTGGACTTTAAGGTTGGGATCATAAAGATCAGACATATTGAGAATGCCTTCAAACATGATGCTAAGTGGCACTACAAAGAGCAATCGTGGACGAGACCCCCTGGATAACTAACTTCTCCAGAAATAAGTGACTGATCAGTACCTATCAAGACTTAGCTGTTGAAATTTACTGAAAATCTTTGGAAAAATTAGAAAGACTGAACATCACACTGCAAAAGTAACACTTTCACAATGTGCTGGTAAAAAAAAAAATAAAAAAGAAAATAGCTCCCAAAATACTGGGTATCATAGAAAAAAAACCCTTGGTGGTCATGATAAAAATAGCAGTCCTATATCCACATGATAGGAAGGCACAGAAAAATGAGGTGTCCACCTCACAACCCAAAGGCATTCGCTAGCAACAGTATTGAAGATCTATCTTTAGATTTTTCAAGTGAGTGTATCTGAATGCATTTCAAACAAATTGAAGCTAAAACCAAACTGTACTCTCAGGAATGATTAGAACTGTCTCTACATAACATCAACATCCAGAACACAGCTAGGTATGCCATAAAGGGCAATCCCAATTTGTTGTACATTCAGGGGACCAAAAACTCTGATTGATTGTACATGAGGTATAACACAATAATCATTAAAAAATCACCATAAAGTGATTTTCTTTTTTTTATCCTGGTAATCAATTGGTAAATTACAATTCAGTTGTCTCACTGTAAGTGAGAAAAATTGCAAATTTCATCTAAGATCAAGAGAACTGCAAATCATATGATAATTACTTTGTGATACATTAAATCAAAGCATGTAATTGTAATGGTTTAAAATGACCCTAACATTCCGCATGCAAGCATTTCAGACAATCCTGTAAAATCAAGTCACTTAAAATTGTGGGCAAAACCATGCTTCACTTAAAAAAATATCCTCTCATTTTTCATGCTTGCCTACCATGAATTTCCAAAAGTTCCATCTATTTTTTTTACCTACCATAACAATTACAGACTCTAGAAGATATCTTTTTAAATTTCTGTTTAACTGTGTAATTATTAAGTGCTACACATTACAATTATTTTATTTAGCTTTCCGAGATTCAAATCAATTTGAGTAAATTTGTTTGCATTACATAAACTGCAAAGCCGCTTCACTGAAAATTGCTTCCAATGTTCCATTTAAACAAGATTTTTAATTTCTCCTAAATTGCATCAACTTACAGTTCATATTTCCTAGATGCCTTTGCTTGAAAATCATTGAAAATTGCTCCCAATATTTCATTTAAACAAGATTTTTAATTTCTCCTAAATTGCATCAACTTACAGTTCATGATATTTCCTAGATGCCTTTGCTTGAAAATCAGGACTTTTGGTGACTTCTTGAACAAAGCTCTTGACTTTTGCAGAGGTTCTTAGAATGGGATCGAGCTATCAGGACACACAATTTAATAATTCATTGTATATCACCCACTGTCTGCTTGAATAGAACCCAGTATCCCACTGCTGTTTCCTGTGGATAGAAAGTACCCATCATTTATATATCAATTATACAGAACACATAAAATGAGGCCAATTTGTTATTCAGTATCAATGCTGCATACCTGTAAAAAAGTGGTTGTGCATGCAGTTTTGTTACAGAAATGGGTTCTATAGTGGCTAATTAATTAAATGAATTTGGGTAGACATCTTAATTTTGGGATATATTCATTCTGGCAGCCATTCTTAAAAATAAAATGGGAATATCATAAATGATCCCAATAGCAGACATATAGCTCAGTTACAGCTACCATTTTGTTGTACGTACAATTTTAGGCTCCTGTAAAATCATTCAAGGTTGAATATTCCATTTCCTGCATCATCAAAATTCTTATCAAAAAGAATTCCATTTCATAATTAATATTCTGATTTTTTTTCTTTTCGATATTTGAAAATCAACAAAAGAAGTCCATTCCAGAAAGACAGATGTATAGTGCTGAAGGTAGAAAAGTGCAAAACTGCCAGTGGACAGAAAATGTTAAGAGAGGCAGCAGCTTTGAGAAAAGATGACATGTTCAACTGGCTGAATTTAATCCCAGAAACTAAAAAATTCTATCACATATGGATAAGTATTATAAAATTTACACTGTTAAGAAGACATTAGCTGGAATATGTAGTGCAACCAACAATAGTGATAATAGTAAGGAAGAAGAGAGTGATCCATCGGATCCAACTAACCAACAACAAAACAAGCCAGGAAATCATCCTCAACAGCATGTCTATCACCAACTGATGCCAGATTATCTAACAAGACCTCCCCTCCATAGTCTGTGGTTCAGTTATAACAACAAAGAAAGGCACAAAAGTAAGGAAAAGTTCAGGATATGCGAAGAACTACGGCAAATAATTTCTCGGCGTCTGCAACTTACTGTAAAGACACTTTACAAACAGATTGCAGATTTAGACAGTGACCAGACAATATCTGCTGCTGGTATTTTCGCTCATAAAAGATATATGAAAGCATACATAGCAATGTATCAGAGAGAAATAGAAAAACATGATCGACAAAGGATACAATCAAAGAGATTAAGAAATTAAAAGTATTCAAAAGAGCTACAGATATTGTAGACCAACTTCTTGAGGCAGGGTTTGGATTCACTCTTACGGATATCAAGAAACTGATAAGTTTTGATGATAAGGTAAACCTATACAACAATGAAATGGAAGATTCTTGGTCAGGACATATCAAGAGAATATTACCTACCATGAATACAAAAGAAAGAATGAATCAATGTTGGTATTCTCTCTCAACTAAGTGCAGAACAAATGGCAGTAAAAATCAGATCCCATGATGCTGTTAAAGACAGGCCATGGAGAACATTGGATTCAATCTCCATGACAAATTTTGTGTTCTCATCACTATTCAAAATCAACAAGTCCCATACCCTACAAGTTGGCCAAGTAGAAATTGAGAAAGATGACGATGCCCATATCCTGATATAGAGAAAGATGACAATGAGAATGACGCTACTCGAAGATGGTGTACAGTTCAACTATGCAGCCTATTCCAGATAATATACTATGAAATGTTCCTTGGACAAAGAAAAACACCTCTACACATGATAACAGCCCACAGATTTGGTAGAGGCACTAAAAGCAAAACATACTGCAGATGCAGCAGTGTTTCCAAGATGTGCTGGATCAAAGGCAAAAGCTACAGCAGTCATTTCTAGAGTTCAAGAAGTCTGCTTCTGCAAAGTCAAAGCTATGCCCGTGTACTGGTGTATCTTTCTAGAGATGGTTGGGCCCACAAAAAACCTTGTGGCATGTGACCGTGATGGTAACTGGCGCCTTCGGGTGGAATCACTGATGAAACTATATTTTGGTAATTTGACTGTGTGAACTATCAGCATTATGGCTCATGGTATATTGACAAAGTGATAAGACTAGAGTTACATTGTCCGTATCTGTCTCAACAGTTCTGTGATGGTCACTTTGTGGTAAAAGAGAAGGCTGGACAGTCCAATGCAGTTGCTCCACATATGAAACTAGAGCAGACTATACAAAGATCACAGAAAAGCTCTAAGAGAATAATAGGGCACACTAGAAGTGAGTACAACTAAGTGACTTGTAGATTTCACGACAAAATACGCATTGTTAAGATGACAACAGAATAAATATTTGGCCAGTCAATAAACGACCATCTTCTGAAAGGCACAGTCTGTTTGCTCTACTCAAGAAGTCCACATTGTCTTATACAGTTATTTAGAAAAGTCAACCAAAGAGTCAGAAAGAATCTGAAGAGCATTGACCTCGGGGAAGCATGGACTTGGTAGAAATGTCTTCAGAAATACCAGTGCCTGTGCAGTTTGAGAAATTCTGGGCATTTTCAGCTGACAAACAGAATCTAGTCTCATTAACTCTGAAGCCAAGATATAATCAGCACAGACTAGTACATCACTTGTAGTGAGTGGAGTTATGGTGAATGGTGAGGTTCTTCCAGCTCAGTGGTTTACAAACAGTGAAGTCTATACCCTAATGGAACTGAAGAATTTGACTGAGGAAGCAGATTTTCAAATGACACAGATGTCATTGCTATCATGCTGCATTACATTGACACATTTGAATCCAATGGGCTGCCAAAACTTTGGATATAGTTCAGAACTTAGAAGAAACAATGATTCCTACCAATCCATGCACCTCAGAAAAGACTTGGCCTTGATTTAAGTTGCATGATAATCAAAGCTTACTTACCCTTTGGGAATGATGTTCTCAGCAAAATAGGCATTGGCTGCTGATCCAGTGTTATTCGTAATTGACTTTCGCAAAACAGATAACTTTTCTAACACTGATGTACAGAATCTTAAGAAATATCTTGTTAAGGTCTGGTCAAACTCAGACATAAGTTGTCATGTTTGATGAACTGCAATACGAAGACTACCTCAAAACCTAAATAAGTCACTGGCTGCTCTTCCTCCAACATCTAGTGTCATAAAGCGACATATACAAAGAACATTCCTTACTGTTCGTGAAGCTGTTACTCTTTTGGAAAAGGGTTCCACTTGAACCTATTGACTATGGATGGGAAGGATCTGAAGGCCTTCCAAACACCTAAAACTACTTCCTGATGTCCTACTAACTATGCGACTGTAAAGACTGTAAAGCCAAAAGGTGTGCATAAATGTAGGGAGTCAAACCTCAGTTGTTGTGTATATTGCAAATGTCCTTTGTCCTATAATAATACATGCAGACATTGAACAATTGAAGTTAAAAACAACTTCTCTGGAGAGATGACAATGCAAATATATCTATATGAGAATTAATTCAAAATATTGAATCAAAATATTATTTTAAATCCAGGTTTGGTTAAACAATCATATTGCAGAACTGGCAGCCAAATCGAAATTAAATACTGGGTAGTAATTGAGTTACTAACAATTATACAGTGTCATGAGGTCAAAGGTTATGGACACTAAAAAAAGAGAAGACAAGAGTTTGGACAGAAGACTGAAGATGAATATGGGATACATACAGAGGACAGCAAAAGTTGAAAGATGGAGGTATTCAGTTGAGGTTATGCTATGGGGCAACAAAGACCATGGACCGGCTGAAAAAAGAAGAAAGCATAAAAGAGTGAAAGATTATAGAACAAAGCTGAAAAACTAAAAATCCAAACCCTCAACCTCCAACCAAAATGGTGAAACTGATCCAGTGTTATTTGTAATTGACTTTGGCAAAACAACTTTTCTGACACTGATGTACAGAATCTCAAGAAATATCTTGTTAAGATCTGGTCAACTCAAGACACAAATTGTCACGTTTGATGAACTTCGATACGAAGACTACCTCAAAAACCAAAATAAGTCACTGGCTGTTCTTCCTCCAACATCTAGTGTCATAAAGGGATATATACAAAAAGCACTCCTCATTGTTCATGAAGCTGTTACTCTTTTGGAAGTTTCGCTGGAACCTATTGACTATGGATGGGAAGGATCTGAAGGCCTTCAAAACACCTAAAACCACTTCCTGATGTTCTACTAACTGTTTGCAACTGTAAAGACTGTAAAGCCAAAATGTGTATGTAGATGTAGGGAGTCAAACCTCAGCTGTTGTGTATATTGCAAATGTTCTTCTTCCTGTAATGATACATAAAGACATTGAACAATTGAAGTTAAGAACAACTCTACTGAGAATGATAATGCAAATATATCTGCAATATATCTATGTGAAAAATAATTGAAAACACTGAATCAAAATATTGTTTTAAATCCAGGTTTAGTTAAACAATCCTATTGCAGAACTGGCAGCCAAATGGAAAATAAATAGTGAGTAGTTGAGTTAATAACAATTATACAGTGTCATGAGGGCAAAGGTCATGGACACCACAAAAAGAGGACAAGAGTTTGGACAGAAGACTTAAGATGAATATTGAATACATATAAGGTACAGCAAAAGTTGAAAATGGAGGTATTCAGTTACATTTATGTTATGGGGCAGCAAAGGCCATGGACTGGCTGAAAAAAGAAGAAAGCATAAAAGAGTGAAAGATAATGGTAGAACAAAGCTGAAAACTAAAACTCCAAGCCCTCAACCTCCATCCACAATGCTCAAACTGGGGAAGGAGAGGCTAAAGATACTCTAATTCCCCAGGTTTAAGAGCCTATGACCATGTCAGGGGGCCCTTTCATGGGGTAAAATGAGTACCTGATCATCTATTCTAATGCATTCACTTTGTAAAAAATATCACTTCATCAGTCCTTTTCATACAGTAACATGCCAATTTTTTGGTACTTAACTTCAGTGTTTGGAAGTCATTTACCAAAATGGCTCCTTCCTGAAAATGTCCCCTATTACAAATGTCTACCCAAAATAATTTTGATATTTCATGTTCATAGATTGCAAAAACACTTTGACACTCCATGTACATGAATTTTTTTTTGTTAAACTCTAGGCTGGATCCAGGACTAAAAAAAGATAATGATCACATTTGCAGTTTTGTTATGTAGTCAAATAAATCAGGATATGTAGTAAAATTTTTGTCTTCTGTAAACTTCAATGGCAACAAGCAGTATCAGTCACGTATTAGCACAACCCACAGGCCATGCAAAACCTGTTAAATATTCGCAACCACAGTTTCATATTTTAGTTTTTCAATTTTAGTTTTTCATATTTTAGTTTTTCTACAACTGTAAATCTAATAGGGAGAGAATAGGCAAATGACTATGTTTATCAGTATCCATGAAGCACTACTTTCTTGGGGAAATAAAAAGGGAGCTTACCTTGAAGAGGAAAACCAAGACAAAATATACAAAATTTTAATGATGATTTGTATTTTTCCTAAATATAAAATGCTGGTCAGTATATCTAAAAATTAAGTATTTGTTGCCTTTTACAGTATACAAGAAACTTATTCTTGGTGGGAGGAATATCTTACAGAATTTACTGGCACTGTTCCAAAAAGCTTGAGGGATAAACTAGGTTGTGAACCCTTATATCAATTCCACTTACCATGAAAGACTGAAGGAACAGACAAACACCCATCCAAATTTTATAGATTTCTATCACATGTGAGCATGGGAAAGCTGACTACTGTAACCTACTATACACTAAGAAAGTTCTGAAGAATCCTGTGTTTCCAATTACAGAACACAATACATGGGTTCATAAGTAGCAATATCATAATTAATACATGGGTTCATAGATAGCAATATCATCATTAGGGGATGAATGATAACGCTCTACACATTGTCCTCTTGTTAAAGAACATGGAATGAACACATCTGCAGACCTATGACTTTGATAGATACTAAGTGTGCAGCTCTCCTGCATCTGCTGGTCCATCTCAAATACAAGTCAGGTTGTCCAACAGCTAGAGAGAGAACAAAAAAGGGAGAAACCCAGAGCCTAAGGTGTTTTTTTCAACCTTAAACTCAACGTACATCTCAGGCACAATGTAAACTTGCCAATAATGAGCAGGGGAACAAACAATTGAACAACCACAACAGATGTTCCTTACTAAAAAGATGAAGGATGTCCATCAGTTACATACTTCATAATTTCCACAGCTCCAAATACCGGAACCACAGTAAGGCTAGAATACTACTAATAAAGAATGACTGACAAAACTCCTTCCCCTTTCTACTAGGGAACACCTACTGGTGTTATTGAACTCTCATCCTCACATGAAATGGCTGAAAAAAAGTCTGAAGTGTTGAGTGATCACAAAAATGCCAGGAACAACATATCCAGGGAATAGAAAAAGAAAGGATATCGTCAGTCATTTCATAAATAATTATGAAAGGACTGACAGGCTTTGCTCCTCTTTCTACTAGGAAACACCTGTAGCTGCCTGTGGACATTTTCTTCCTAGCCCTAATGTTGCTGCTCATGTTTGATATTTTCTCTAGCACCTTTCAGGAAAGTTTGCATCCACTTGAGGTGCATTGCTGGGCTTAGGTTGGCTAAGAGATAACCTGGATTCTAAGTCTCTTTCCCCCTCCTAGAGAGTAATAAAGTCTGCCAGTAAAGATCCTATCCTAATTACATCAAACTGACAGTCCCCTGAATAGGGTCTGGAATACCTTCAAACTAAAAAGAGTGGAAACCAAGTCTTTCCCTGACAAAAACACAAGAAATTCCATTCTAAGGACACATCAGAAAGGAAAAGTGTCAAGTTAACCTACTTGGCTAGCACTTGCATGGAATTCCAGTCACTCTATTGGAAACCTCCTCCCAAGCAGTTATGACCACATCCCTCTCTCACAGAGAGAGAGAATGAGGTGTGGAAGATGGATGGGAGAACAAAAAGGGATCTTGATGCATCATCTGCCTATGGAGTTGAGCTAAATCATCTGCCTTTAGAGTTGAGTTAAAACTATCCAAGAGGATAGTGGAAAAACTCATGTGAAATATGAAGACTGCATGGGGATCTCTCACTTCTTTCAAAGATGAATAGAAGAAAATTAACCCAAAGGCTGCGGAGTCGTCTTCTGAACTAGCACCAACTCTAGGGGGAGTAACATGCAACTAAAGGACAAAGCTGTCACTTACAATCAAATATCATACAAGGAGACAAAAACATGCTACAGGTTTCCCTGCAGAGAAATGGATAGTCAAAACTTTTTTCCAAAGGAAAAATGTTACCCATAACTACCTGACAAAACCCTGGGTTCTAAAGGACCTTTGGCAAGGAGAGAGGCTATTGTAAGGGACGGTAAGCTTGTGAATGCTTCCTTCCCTTGGGTAGTGAGGAAGGAGGACCAGTTGCAGATGCAGCAATCAATAATGCAATGCTATACCTCTCCAACTGCCTAGAGGATCCAGAAATTCCCCTGAAACTAGACTCAAAGTGTACAGTAATGGAGTCTTAAAGAGAGCAGACAATCCACCTTCCTGGACTTCCTACAAAGAATTCTCCTTCCCACTGACACCAAGTAAAGACTTGCCCCTGACTGTTTATGCATACTGGTAAAGTGAGTATTCAAAGGGTAAAATTCCTCTCCTAAAGAAGCAATGAAAACAACAAAAAGCTACATCAGTTATGGATGATTAATCTGAGAAGGCCTCTACCCTACTCTACCCTCTTTCCTCCTACAATTTCCAAGTTGAGGCTCAGAAGTTGATATGAGAGATTGGGTAAGAAGCCACAAATTGTAGAGGAAAGAAGGGCACTAAACTTCCGCCAGAGGTGTACCAACTGTGCTTCACTAGCCAGAGCACAGAAGTAGATGAGCAAAGCTCCTTGTTCTCCAACAAGAGTGGGTAAGAAGTCAAAGATTGGTTTGATCTTGTATGCCATGGGCTGTCAGAGGTCAGCATGCATTTTCCAAAATATAATAGTGTCATGGCCTAGCCTATTATCTCTTCTGTTCTCTGTCTGTGTTATGAGTTCATATCTGATACTGTACCATATTTCTGAACTTATTAATAATTATTACAACATGGTACTTACTTCAATGGTTTGGCATACAAAAAATGACAAATTTTTTAACCAATTTGTATTTTTCATAGCTAACAAACCTTCTGTCTTAACAACAGGATATTTCCAAGCACTAGCTGATAACTTGTTAAAAACAATCAAAGATTGTAAGCAAGGAATCTGTGAGATCTGGCAACT
Organism: Macrobrachium nipponense; assembly: GCF_015104395.2. NCBI lineage: Eukaryota > Metazoa > Arthropoda > Malacostraca > Decapoda > Palaemonidae > Macrobrachium > Macrobrachium nipponense. The sequence continues at coordinate 78,949,045 of NC_087211.1, read as the reverse complement.
CCTGCACATATAAGGTGATAGCTGGTCAGAGACTGCGCACTGCCTCATGACGTATTTAGTCTTCCCTTAACTACCCTGGAGAGTAAGATGCTATCGCTTTGCTCTCCTCCCAAGCCGGTTGATTTATGCCTGTGTTTCTTTTATTTCAGTGTGTTTGTGTATGTGTTTCTACATAAAGGATTCTACCAAGTCTCCACGGCCTCATCAATGTATGTGCCCGGGCATTTGGGGATTTCCTTCCTCAAGGTTTTTAACTGCTGTTGTCACAGACCCATATACGCCATGCAGTAGGTGCCATGCTAATTACTGTATGATAACTAATCATTGTCTGCAATGTTGTTCCTAGCCTAAGTCGCAGTGGAGTGTTTTATAAGAGGAGGGAACATTGTAGAGTTTCGACTCTTCCTTCTTGGAAAGGTTTTTCTTCTCCTTGCATGGATGATTCGGCATCTCCCTCTCCTGCGATTGCTTTCCATGTGATTAGTGCAAGTGTGCCCCTGTCTCCTTCCTTTTCTTTCATTGATTCGTCGATGGAAATATTGGGAGTTCCACAGGATGATGTTATGTTTAATGTAGCCCCACTCTCCCTCGGGTTCTCACGTTATAACCGAGAGGGAGGAGGCTAGGCCATTTAATGCCTTATTTTCAGATTTGGAGTACAGTGGTCAGCCCGTATTCGCGGGGGATGCGTACCAGACCCCCCCGTGAATAGTTAGAACCCGCGAATGTTTGGAACCCCTATGAAAAGGCTAAAAACAGCCTACAGGGGGTCCTCGAGTTACGACGTTGATCCGTTCTTAAGATGCGTCGTAACACGATTTTCAGCGTAAGTCGGAACATTGAAAAATACCACATGATTTAATGTAAATACCTATCAATAACAACGAGAGAACAATTCCTTACCTTAATTAATTTGATTGGCTTGCACACTGGAGAGGAAGCTGCGGTGCTGGAGAGACTGGGGGAGGTTAGTGAAGAGAAAAAGAACCTCCCCCTTTTCTTTTTTCAACGCTTCAAACAATCTTTTCGCCTTCTCCTGAATCACCATAAGGCTGACTGGGATACGCCGTTGATTTTGGTCTTCCAACCAAAGCACCAATAACCTTTCCATTTCAATTATTAGACCACTACGCTGCTTAGTTATCACTGTCGCTTTCATAGGAGCAGATCCTTTCACATGTTCAACGATGCGCTCTTTATCTTTGATAATGGTAGCAACGGTCGAACGGCTAAGGCCAAGCGAGCGGCCAATGTTTGTTGGCGTTTCTCCCTTCTCAGATCGCTTTATAATGTCCACTTTAATTTCCATGGTGATGGCCTTTCTTTTCTTCGATGCACTACCATCAGAAGAGTCCGCCTTGCGCTTGGGAGCCATAACAAAGAGCAAAAAGTTACAAAAACGATACAACACGAGGGAGAGAGAGGCAGTGTAAACAACCAAAATGGCGTATGGGCGAGGAATGAGCGTAGCGAAGCGACGCCGTCCTCTCCCCCACAAAGCGTATTCTTCCGCCGTGCGCCCGGAACTAGTTCGCGTTTGTTTACGTTGCTTACGACGCTAAACCGCGTAAGACGGAACGACGCAAAATATTATTTTTTATATTTTTATGGGGGCGCGTTCGTAACCACGAAACATCGTAAGTCGAGACCGGCGTAACCCGAGGACTTACTGTATTTTGTTAGTTAAAACTGAAGAAAACCGACAAAAATTTTCATACTTGGTTTTTTTAATAGTTTTATCACAAAAAGTGCATTTTATGATGAAATTCATCAAAAAAACCAGGAATTTGTGGATATTTATCATAGAAAAATACCGCGAATGCGTGAATTTTCCGCGAATAATGCAGGGAAACGTTCACCAGAGAAATCCGCGAATGTGTGAGTCCGCGAATCTGGAGAACGCGAATACGGGGGGTCCACTGTAATCCAAGATGGTGGCAGTTAGGGTGTCGCTGGGGCTATGGGGTTCACCTTCCTTGGATGGACTGCTGTTGCATTCCTTGGAGGCTCGTCCCGCCTCCCCCTGGACTCCTCTACGTTAGATCTCGCGTGCTGTCACCTTGCTGAGCTCCATTGTCATCATCGACACTCACTGGGCCTCATCTTATCGCTCCGCCAGTGAGGCCATCGACCAGCTCGGTCTTAGAGGTGTCTTGATGTCACTTCCAGAGTCCTCTCAGCCTATGACATTAGATGTGGTGGCCGCTCATCCTCCAGCTGAGACTTCACCTCTTCCTGATATGATGTCAGTGTCTTCTCTCACTGAACCGTCCGAGGCTTTAGTTCAAGCGGTCTACAAGAAACTGGACTCTGTTTCGCGAGAGAGGATTTCTGTTGTGTCTACGAAGAAGTCGTAAACGGAGGGTCTCTTGTCATACTCCTGCTAGTAAGAGACTGTGTAGAGAGAGGAGTTTCTCTCCTCCTGTTCCTACGCCATCCGCCCTTGCCGTCGTGTTAGGCGTTGGAGGATCAAGGACTTAGTGGTTTTGTCATCTTTGGGTGAAAGGAGTGCAACGCCTTCCTCCCTTCACGACCATGTCTTTCCCATGCATGTTCATGTTTGTGTGAGAGCAAGAGTTTCTCCTCATGCCCCAAAAGGTCATCTTTCTTCCTCACACTTTTGCGTTCATGAGGTTGGCAGGGAAGATAGTGGAAAGAAGGCATCCTCCTCTTTGATACATGACTGTGTATCACTGGTATATCATGAGAGTAATCTTAGTCTTCCCTTCACGGCCGTGTCTCTCCCTCTCATGTATGTGTTCGTGACAAGTGCGAGTGTTGAGAGCATTAAGAGTGCTCTTCTGTTCATGAACGTGAATCATCCTTGCATGTACGTGTTGACGAGGTCAGGGGCAACCCCTCTTCGTCTGTTCCTGTACCAGTTCATCGGCACAAGGACGATAAAGCCCCAATTAAAAGATCGAAAACTGCAAATGTGAAGGCCGCTCAAGCTTCGTCTAACGATTCTTCGCTTGGCAAGACTGAGGCTGAGGGTTGAAGACGTAAGGCTTCATTGGCCTGTGGACGTGCTTCTTATTCTCCTGGAAGAGACCTTAGCCTTAAGAGTCTATCTCCTTCAGGTAGCTCTCTTCAGCAATGCTCTTCATCTCAGGATTGTGCTCAGTTGGTGTCTCAAGGTCATGTACTGAAATTGTCATACGTTCTCCTATGTGCTTCCTCCCGCGACCATGTACGTGTTTCACCTGACGTACGTGTATGTGATCCTTTACGTGATCATGTACAGGGTCCTTCTCACAAGCCAGTACGCTGTTCGAGTTGGGATCGTGTACAAGTGTCGGTCTCAGTATCTTCCAGTTTTAGACCTTACACGCCAACCAATATTGTCCAGAATGTTGGGCTTCCTGGGGAATCTTCATCAGCAATTTTACGGGAGGAGGAGGATACTGGCAAACAGTCTTCTGGAGGAGGATATATGTACTGGCAAACCATCTTCTTCATGTCATTGGTCGCCTATGCCGGAGCAGAAGGAGGGAGATAACCAAGAGTTTGTGTTCTCATTCGCAGAGGTTGTTGATCTCATTCATGAGCTCAACAATCTTGAAGGTAGGGCGTAAGCTCAATCTTCTATCACCCCAACGGGTATAGAGGCCTTGCTGGGTGCTCAACAGGACTCTAGAACATCTTTTGAGCTCCCCTTGTCAGGTCACGCTCAGTCCATCCTACACCGTGAACGCTTTGGTATCGGACCAAGATGGCTCTCTGCGCTCTAGTAGGTCATCTAAGCTTCTTCCCCCTCCTTTTGTGTGGCATAGGAAATACTATTCCACTAATACAGTTCAATCAATGCCCCGTCACGTTAATCTGGACATGATTTGTCTTAAACCTGGCCTAACTCTGGAACAGGTTAGGGCTGAAGGCCCTTCCTTTTCATCACAAGAGTTCTTAGCTATGGAGACTACTGCTGCTTCCATCTTCTAGATGGTCTCCTAGCTGGACTTGTGGTCCACTGCGATAGCCAAGATTGTTTCAGATAGGACTGAGGGAGGTTTAGTAAGTTTTTCCTCTCTCAATAGACTGTTACAGTCCGGAGCTAAGGCAATTTCTTACCAGACACACCTTAGCTCCAACCTGTGGACCAATCACCTACTGGCCAGGAGAGACGCAGCACTGTCCAAGGTGGTAAATTCAGTGGACTCTGAGTCTTTGTCATCTCTCAGAAATGGGGATCTGCTTGAGTCGCAGTTCCTGTTTCCGAGGACAGAATTGGAAGATGCTATCGACTGGTGACCAACACGAAAGGCAGTATCAAAGTCAGAGGCGCGTTCAAGACGCCCTCCTCCTCAGCAACAGGTGAGAAGATCTTCACCTGTTAAATCTCCAAAGAGTTCTGCCTCTGTGAGGGTCTCCCAATCTCCCTTACAGGCCAAGGCAAAGAAACAACAACGCCCCTACAAGCCTGGTAGGGGCTCTAAGGGAAGGGGGCAGGTTGGTCGTCGACGGTTTAGGCGTCTCTCCCTCTCCGTTGTCACGAGTAGAGGGGATGCCTGGTGGGCCAGTGGGCCAAGTGGCGAGGGTTTGGAGCAGAGAAATAGGTAGTGGCATTCTGTGGGTGGGATATCTACTACCATTCAACTTCTCTCCCCCCCTCTCAGACAGATCCCTTCTCAATTGGACTTGCGCCCTCAACTCTCAGAAGTTCATGGCTCTTCGCGAAGAAGAGTTGAAAATGCTGAACAAGGGTGTTAAGGCATAAAAAACATGTCTTATGTAGTTTAACACGATCATTCAACACAAAAAAATTAGTCTAACTGTATAAGCCTGTCAAAGACTTATTAAATACTGTTAGTTATGGTGTATAGCATACAAAAAAATCAAGTCTAAAAATGCACCATGGTCATTTTGCTTAGACAAATGTACAAACAAACTAGGCAATTATATGACTCTGTCTGACTTTTTTAAAAACATCCTATTTCATTCTATGCTCCCTCACAAATGCACCTACATAAACTATCTCTATTGTACCTCTAAGAGTTATATAGATATTTGAGAGCAATATTGCTATTCAAGTGTATGCAATATAACTTGGACCGTCATTACACAAAGCAAAACCCATTATGATACTTTAATCTGCATATACCATACACTTAACAGAATTTCTATTAAACTACTATCTCTCTCACTCTGTATATATATAACTAGTATACTAATTCTAAACATAATAGTATACAAACTGCAACACTACTGCAAAACAAAAACAAAAATGATGATGGAAGAGAGTAAGTACACAATGCAGAAATGATTGTTCAATGTTGCTCCTTTCTTCCTAATGAACACCATATTCTTTGGAGACATGAATTTCAAGTCAATGATCCTTGTGGGCTTGTTCCATATGAACAGGTTTCAACTTCTGAATAATGATGAATAAAAAATGTGTTGGGGGCAGGCTGAGGAAGATGAGTAAATTGACAAACGCTGAAAATTTAAATGATTTGAAGAAACATACAGCCCAACACATAACTATATTCTAAAAATGCTGAAGCTAGTTATTACATAAGTTAATATACAAAACCCTTATGATGAGACAACTGTAACATGTATTTACTGACCTCTGTTGTTGAAAGTGAAGTTAACATAATGGTAATTAAGCTCTTAAATATAATTGCATAATTACTTCTTTTGGAAATGATTCATTTTTGTTTCAGGATTTATTACGATTTAAGAAATTTAGCCTGTCAAGCCAAGTACCGGGGCACTTATAGCCACAACACTCAAAAGACAGTGAAAAGATGGAAAGGGATCCAGAAGATAAAGGAGATGAAGTACAAGGATTTGAAGGTGGAACTGGGGAGAAATGCCCCATTTACACTAATTAGTGATGTAGTTTGAGAAGTTAGACAACAAGATAAAAGAAAGGAATTAGGAATATGTAGAGGAATAGTAAAAGGCTAAAAGGTAGATGTTACTGACAGCGTATCTCCCTACAGGGAATGGTAGTTGTTTACGAAGTAATAAATAAACCAATACCTTGTGCTTAACCATTTGTATGAAAAAAAAAGGACAACTAGCACGTAATGTTATATCTTTTATAATAGTTACTGAGAACAGCAAAGTACAGTGTTAATAGTATATGGAATATGTGACAGCTTACTCATTCTGCTTCTAAATGTTCCAGGTAACTGAGTGAAAGTAGTTGTCCTTGGCATTTCCTGATGATACTGCTTGCCCTCCATGGCATTGAAAGATGACACTGTAATGAATGAGAGAAGATAGAGAAGATATGTATATACATACCAGTTACTGTACAACGTAAAAGTGCATGGGATATGACAGAGGTATGTGGTCAGCTTGGTTCAGTACTGTTAAAACTGTTCAATTCACTGCCTGGCCCCAGGCCTAGGCTTACACACACACTTAGTATTTCATTGACTACTTTTTGATATTTACAGTGCATTTAATCTTTTTTGTAAAGCAATGACTGTTATACTGAGTAATTTTTTTTTTTTTTTTTTGCAATTTTACTTTCATATCCCCTATATATAATTGTCCTCTCTTTATATGACCATATAATGTTTAGCATTATTATATCATTCATGGTATCTACAACTTTCCAACAACAACTTCAATATTTTCTGTAGTTCTTCCTATCATCATGACTTAAGTCTTAAAGGAATAAACAAAAACTGTTCCTATGTTGCTGAATTTCTTAATTTAAAAAGATTGACCACTGTTTCAACCATTGATCCACGGCCTTCTGCAGGGCTGCACTGGACTGACCGAGAATCAAGAATCTAAAATGAATATCCAAAACAAAGTTCACAGTCCAGAAAACTATACAACTTTGATACAAATCAGGTAAACATCCTGTAGCTCCAGCTGTCACATATAGTAATGCACAAGCAACATAGCTTGGAGAAAATGAAAAATAAAAACTTCCAGTGCTTTATTATTTATTTGACATAAACATAATACACAAAGCATTTTGTAGCTCCTTTAATATATATCTGAAAATTAGAATTAGAGATTGGATGATTTTAAAATTCACCAAATTTAGGATTTTTTTCAGTAAAGCCTACAGCTAGTTGTTCTTTAATAACATTTAACCACTCATTTTTTATCTAGAAATTTATGCAATTTCTTAAGATTGGATGCTAATATTGCTTACGACAGATAAAGTTTCAACCCAATAAGCAAGACACCCTCTGATTCTACACTGGGGCAAAGTAATATGATCATCATTGCCTATTCTAACATTAGAAAAAGTATATCTAACATGCTAATTATTAATTTCAGAATCTTCCTCAGTGGGCAGTTTCATAATTCAGTATTTCAGTGCCTTTCTCTCAAAATCATTATCAGAATTTTTATTAAACGATTACTTTCAAACCCATCTGCAGTATATCATAGTATTTACCGGGCTAAATACATAAAACACTAGCAAGATTAAATTCAGATATCATTCAAGGAGTAAACATCATCAATCAATATATTTTTCAATGCATGTACATCATTCATGAATACTTCATTATGAAGGCACAAGCAAGCTTTCAGATTATGGATCATATTAGTTTTATGTTTTTTTAGGGAATTGTACATTTATTGAATTCCTCATTAACATTCTCATGAATAGTTTCAGTCTAGTTTTGACACTATCAAGTACGTACATAATATCAATATATAAATGACTAGTCTTGATTTTGCTTTACATGTAAAAATCTCCAATAAGACAAGTCATTTGACCAGTAACAAATGCAATACCATCCTTTGTAAATACAACCTTTTCTTGCACTACTATTGCTGATTTAACTTTTTTTTTTATCCTTAACATCTCTAGTTCACAATTAACTGAAATTGCACTCATTGCACCTTGAACATCGTTTATCAATCCAGATTTTCTTGTCTAGATCAACAGCATATAGGACATCCACTCTATTCTTTCAGACTCTTCAATTTTTCTTCAGGATTCTTATTAAAATTACAATTTTACACTTTATGATCTGAATAGTATATGAACAACTTGTTTTCCACTTTTTTCAAAAGCAACAGCTCAGCTAGTAATGGAAATCTTTTTTCCCCTAAGGGCTTCATCTTGGTTAGGTCAACCATTATTAGTATGAATTTTTCAAATGTACCCTAAAACTTTCAATTGGACCCTCTCACACAAATTACTAATAAGCAAAGTCCTCAACAGTTAGTATATTTAAAAATATGACTTTTATAATAAAATTAGGTTTTATATATACCTACCAAGTACTAATTACATTGCTATTAGTTCCTCTTTTCTACAGCAGCTTGAGATTTAAATCTTTAGCGCTCAATGTACTGGTGTAGGTAATTAACCCCGCCCACATTTGGGGTAGAAAGGTACAACACGCTTAATAGAACAATTCATTCATGCTATAAGTCCATGAGAGAGGGGAGGTGGGTGGATCTGGTCATGTAAATATTTGGTAAGTACTATATATAAAATGATATTGTTATGATACAATAAAGTTTCATACATACTTACCTGGCAGATATATACATAGCTAAGACTCCGTCGTCCCCGACAGAAATTCAAATTTCGCGCCACTCGCTACAGGTAGGTCAGGTGATCTACCGGCCTGCCCTGGGCGGCAGGACTAGGAACCATCCCCGTTTTCTATCATATTTTCTCTCTTCCACCTGTCTCCTGCGGGGAGGCTGGGTGGGCCTTTAATTGTATATATCTGCCAGGTAAGTATGTATGAAACTTTATTGTATCATAACAATATCATTTTCATACAATCAACTTACCTGTCAGATATATACATAGCTGATTGGCACCCTTCGGTGGAGGGTAAGAGACAGCTACTATATGGAATAGACAGGTAAACAACATATGTTGTAGGTATAAATAAAACCTTGGTTCCTACCTGATAGGTGGTAGACTTCGTGGGTGTTTGCCCAGTAGTCTGCATCACCTCAAGAAACTTTAGCGAGATATGTGATCTATGGCCAAGAGTTCTTGTGGGTCTGCCGATGGGTGTTCTTATCCACTTACTCGGCAGAGCCTAAAAGGACTTTGTCAATGGGTGCTGATCCACTTATATGACAATACACCTTATGAAGGAGCACACAACCAATCCCGACCACCTGATCCTAACCATATGTTAGAACTAAGGATTGTTACGAGTTATCCCCGAACTCGTCACAACAACCGTAACTCAAAAACCACTACGCACACATACATAATTTTCAAAAAAAAATTATACTCAACTAATTGGATATGACAAGAATTCTCTTACTGAACAACATAGACGGCCGCCCGTGCGAGCCTAAGTCCTCCATTGTTCGAAGAGACTCTCGACCATATCCAAAAAAGAAGAACAGTATATACATTTAAGGATTGGTGTCGGCTCCCGTACCCAGAATCGTATCTGCCGATACGATAGGACCTAGAGAAAAACACTTCTCATACGTCACACGCACGTCTTTCAAGTAATGAGATGCAAATACTGAGTTGCATCTCCAATATGTCGTGTCTATGATGTTTTTAAGCGACATATTCTTATAAAACGAGAGAGACGTCGCAACCGCTCTTACTTCATGAGCTTTTACTCTCAGTATTTGTAACTGTTCGTCAGGACAGACCTTATGAGCGTCCGTAATGACGTTTCTTACAAAGAACGCCAGAGCATTCTTGGACATCAGTCTTGTGGGGTCTTTTACCGCGCACCAAAGACCTTGTCTAGAGCCTCCCAACTGACGCTTTCTCTGAAGGTAGAACTTCAGCGCTCTAACAGGGCATAGAGACCTCTCTGCTTCTCTGCCTACGAGACTCGACATTCCTTTGACTTCGAATGACTTAGGCCAGGGATTCGTGGGATTCTCGTTTTTCGCTAAAAAACAGGGTCTTAAAACGAGCAAATAGCCGAGTCTCCCTTGAATCCTACTTTATCCTGCAGAGCTTGTAATTCACTAATTCTCTTTGCCGTAGCTAAAGATAATAGGAATAGACATTTTCTAGTTATGTCTCTAAACGATGCCAGATGAGGAGGTTCGAATCTATCCGAAGACAGATATTGAGGACTACGTCCAGGTTCCAGTTCGGAGGTACTGGTTCCTTAGACTTTGAAGTCTCAAAAGATCTTATGAGATCGTGGAGATCTTTGTTATTTGCCAGATCTAATCCTCTGTTCCTGAATACAGCCGAGAGCATACTTCTGTATCCCTTTATTGTGGATACGGCTAGATGAGATTTTACTCTCAGGAATAGCAAGAAATCAGCAATTTCCGCTATAGAGGTAGAGGAGGAGGACAACTTCTTGGCTCTACACCACCTTCTAAATACCTCCCACTTCGACTGGTATACTTTCGTAGTGGAGGTTCTGCGTGCTCTCGCGATCGCGCTTGCCACTTCGCGAGAAAAGCCTCTCGCTCTGACAAGTCTTTCGATAGTCGAAAGGCAGTCAGAGCGAGAGCGGGGAGGTTTTGATGGTACCTCTTGAAGTGTGGTTGTCTGAGAAGATCCGTCCTTCTTGGTAGGGATCTTGGAAAGTCTACGATCCACTCTACCACCTCCGTGAACCAATCCTGGGCCGGCCAAAAGGGGGCTATTAACGTCATCCTCGTCTCCTTTGACGCCACAAACTTTTTCATTACTAACCCCAGGATTTTGAATGGGGGAAAAGCATAAACGTCTACTCGAGACCAATTTAGCAGGAAGGCGTCTACCATAAGTGCTCTTGGATCTTCCACGACCGAGCAAAACACTGGGAGCCTTTTTGAAATGAATGTTGCGAAGAGATCCACATGAGGAGTCCCCCACAGAGACCAGAGATCGAGACACACTCCCTCGTGTAGTGTCCATTCTGTATGAAGGACCTGGTTCCTCCTGCTGAGCCTGTCCGCCCTCACATTCTTTACTCCCTGTACGAACCTTGTCAGTAGGGAGATGTTCCTGTGAGACGTCCAAAGTAATAATTCTCTCGTCAGCTCGTAAAGGAACGAGGAGTGCGTCCCTCCCTGTTTCCGAATGTAGGCAAGTGCGGTGGTGTTGTCCACATTTACTTGCACTACCTTGTTTAATACCAGAGGTTCTAGGCTCTTCAAAGCCAGATGTACGGCGAAGAGCTCTTTGCAGTTTATGTGCCAAGTCACCTGTGCTGGTTCCCAGGTGCCTGACACCTCTTCTGAGCCTAATGTCGCTCCCCAACCTCTCTCCGACGCGTCGGAGAACAACACTAGGTCTGGGTTCTGTGTTCTTAGAGAGATCCCTTTGTTCTCTTCCAGAGGGAGCAACCACCATTGTAGGTGTGACTTTGTCTCCATTGGAATGGGAAAAACGTCCGACAGTTGTCCGGTTTTCCAGCTCCAAGACCTCTTGAGGAAGAATTGAAGCGGACGTACATGTAGTCTTCCTAGAGGGAAGAATTGTTGTAGCGAGGAAAGCGTCCCCAGAAGGCTCAACCATTCCCTCGCTGACGTTTGTTCCTTCTCTAAGAAGAGAGAGACTATTCGCAAGCCTTTCGCGATTCTCTCTTGCGAAGGAAAAACTCGAAAACCCCGAGAATCCATCCGAATCCCCAGATAGACTAGGTCTTGTCTGGGGGTCAGCTGAGACTTCTCGAGGTTCACGAGCAATCCCAACGTTTTGATCAAATCTAGAGTTAAAATTAGGTCCTCCAAGCACTGTCTCTCTGATTTGGCCCTGATGAGCCAGTCGTCCAGATACAGAGAGATATTTACTCCTTTGAGGTGAAGAAACCTCGCCACATTCTTCATCAGGCTTGTGAAGACCTGAGGAGCTGTGGACAGGCCGAAACACAAGGCTCTGAATTGAAAGATCCTTCCCCCCGTCATGAAACGGAGGTACTTCTTCGATGAAGGGTGGATGGGGACATGAAAGTAGGCGTCTTGGAGATCTAGAGACACCATCCAATCTCCTTGTCGTAATGACGCTAGGACTGAAGCAGAAGTCTCCATGGAGAACTTCTCCTTCTGAACAAATTTGTTCAGAGAGCTGACGTCCAGTACTGGTCTCCAGCCTCCCGAGGCTTTCGCCACTAGAAAAAAAAGGCGATTGTAAAAAACCCCGGGGAGTTTTGATCCAGTACTAGTTCTATCGCTCTCTTGTCCCACATTTGTTCCACCATCGATCGAAGAAGTATCCTCAGCACAGGGTCCTTGTACTTGGCTGATAGTTCCCTTGGTATTGACGTTAGGGGGGGAGTGTTCAGGAAAGGATACGATATCCCTTCCTTATGATAGCCAATGAAGACGCGTCTGCGTTTATCAGTGTCCAGGCCTCCACGAAATCCCAGGAGCCTGCACCTACTGGTGCTTGGAGGAGAGATGTTTCATTTTCCCTTTTAAAGGGACGAAAGGCAGACCTACCTCACTTCTGCGTCGGAGCCTTCCTTCTTGCGGGAGGTCTGGAGGTCGGACCACCTCGAAAGGGCTGCATTGATGTACTAGGTCCTTTCTTGTCAGATGTCGAAACAGGTTTCTTCTTCCTAGCTGACTGCGTCAGAAGATCCTGAGTCGCCTTCTCAGTTAAAGAGTGAGCAACGTCCTTCACCAACTGAGAAGGGAACAAAAAGTCAGAAAGAGGCGAATACAGTAGAGCTGCCCTCTGAGCATGCGAGACTGCCTTTGTTAAGAAGGCGCCATACACTGTCCTTTTCTTTAAAAGACCTGCTCCAAATAATGAAGAGATTTCAAAAGATCCATCCTGTACCGCTTTGTCAATGCAAGACAAAATGCATAACAGGGCTTCAGGTTCGATTCCTTCCGAATCATGGGCTTTCTTGGACATCCACCCCAAGGGAACCAATCTAAGAAGTTGAAGACTTCCAATACATGAAAGAGTCCCTTGAGGAGATGATCCAGTTCCGAAATACCCCACGTAATTCGTGCTGAATTGAGACTTTGTCGACGTGAAGCGTCAACTAAAGTCGAAAAATCTGCCTCTGTTGTAGAAGGGAGACGATACCCATATTCTCTCCCGTCTTATACCATATGCCTCTTTTCCCAGCTAATCTTGCTGGAGGCATGCAAAAGACTGTCCTGACTAAGTCTTTCTTAGACTTCATCCATGAGTCTAAGGCGTTTAATGCCCTCTTCATCGAGATGGTGGGTTTCATTTTTAGAAAAGACGAAGGCTTCTTCGTCTTAGCACTGGAAAAGAGCGAACGCGGAGAAGGAGGAGCAGCAGGAGTCAACTCGTCTCCATACTCCTCCAGAAGCAGGGTAGTCAAAACCTTATAGTTGGACAGACCCTCTCTTCCATGATATTCATCATCCGAGTTTTCCTCCAACTCGGGATCTATCTGAGTCTCCGTTCTCCTTTCTGAACTTTCCTCTTCTGGAGGAGACAAACTCCTAATAGGAGAGGGGCTAAGGGAATGATACTCCTTCCTCTTTCCCGCTCTAAAAGACTTGGAAGGCGTCACAAGCTCCGGCTTCTCTTGAACTTTAGAAGACGCCTTGTATGACGCTTCCCGTTCTCCGAGCGTCCTGGCTGACGTCTCTTGCTGACGTCTTGATGACGCTTCGCGCCTGAAGACGCTCCGCTCTCTAAAGGCGTCCTACTTGGCGTCACAAAATTGGACGGAGCGTCACGTCTAAGATCCGCTTTCAATGACGCTTCACTTCTAAAAGACGTCTTACGTTTCTCTGGCTTTACGAAACTCTCGTAAGCCCCCGTTCTAGCTCTCGAACTCGAAGCTTCGGCAAGACGTTTAGCAGTTTCACGTCTGTCTGACGCTTCTCTTGAGCAGGTGAGAGAGGACGAGACTTCTTAATTGGAAGCGTCACGTCCTTCCGACGGGGCGCTAAAACTCCCACAAGAGATGACAGTTGTTCCTGAACTGCCATAATTATCTTTCTTGACGCTTCTCCCACGTCTAGTGCATGACGCCTTTCGTCATCACTCGGGGAAGAAGAATGAAGGGGTACTTCCGCGCAAGCGTCAGGTGACGCTGACGCCTTACCTTCGCTTTCTTAATAGCAAGACGGAGCGTCATCTGAGAAGCGCTCTGGGCTCGAATCTATGTCAGGCTTCATATGACGCTTCAGCGTCTCGACAAGTTCGACTCCTTCCACCCTCGTTTAGGTGAGGGAGAGGGAGAGGACGAGAAACACTCGCGAAAGACGCTTTTTCTATAGCGCCCTTGAGCCGCCTGCCATGAAGCAGAGCTAGCTGAAGGGACGTCTGACCGTTGGGGATTCCCCACGACCTCCCTTAAGGCTTTTCGACTTTCCTTCTCCTCGGGCATGGGAGCTTGGAAGAGGTCTAGGCCTGGGAGCGTCGCAGGGACGATCAAACGCCCCCTCCACAACACTGGGAGAACTCACTTCACTGAAATGTTCACTATCACTAGCCTTACCTTTGGAGTCAGCCATCTTGGACTTCATGTCTCTAATAGTAGCTTTCAGATTGGCGATTTCCGATGCCGAATCCGAAAAAGCACTCTGAGAATGAGATATATAGGGAGAATCTACATCAGTAGGATTAGAATTATCCGTGAAAGGCTCAATAGGCCTTGAACTCACACCTTTCAGTCGTCTAACTCTATCCCTCTCTAACTTCTTCAAATAAGAAGTCAAAGTCTTCCACTCTTCTGCATTCAATCCCTCGCATTCCTTACAAGTATTAATAGCAGAACACTGAACCCCCCTACATTTACGGCATACAGTGTGAGGATCAACCGAAGCCTTCGGTATCCTCACCCTGCAGCCTACATTCACACACATTCTCACACTCACATTAGAATCAGACATACTGAGAAAAAATCCAAAAGAGTTATTCCAAAAACAGTCCACAGTAGCGAATGCCAAAACACGATCCAAATACGTCACCAAAAAGCCGAAAAACGTTGATCAAATGTTGAAAAATGAATCTAAGTCAGGAGGTAATAACAACAATGTTGATACCACCGGCAACAGAGAAAATATGATAGAAAACGGGGATGGTTCCTAGTCCTTGCCGCCCGGGCAGGCCGGTAGATCACCTGACCTACCTGTAGCGAGTGGCGCGAAATTTGAATTTCTGTCGGGGACGACGGAGTCTTAGCTATGTATATATCTGACAGGTAAGTTGATTGTATGAAAACCTAATTTCATAATAAGAGAAATGTCATATTTATATAGGTAACGTAGCAAGTTACATTGCTGAATCCCACATTGACAGGAGGTGGGATCCATAGACACAAACTCATTAAGGAGACGAATTTGACAGTAAATTCACCATCATTGTTCAAACGCTTGCTGTAACCTTACCTGTTGAGAGAGCTACAACAAGAGAGTACTGCCTCTGGTTGGTGCTCATCTTCAACTTGTAGTAGTGCAGCAATAAAACTGAGGGTCGCCTCTACTCTAGTGGGTGCTTTGCTGCCAAGGAGTACTCCAATGGTTGCTAAAGCATAAAGGACACAGCAATGCCCTTGCCCTGGGTGCCATGCAAGAAAATCAACCAGATCACTTTGATACCTACACAACATGTAAAACCATTACCCATCCATTAAAAACAACCATTGGTGGGTACTCCAGGTACTCAGTACCCACACACTTCCCATAACCTAAGATCCTTACAGGAAAGTAGTCCCCTGACGCTAATCCTGTGGAGAGCACTCTGCAGGATCCCTCCTATTCACCTCACCCCTCCCAGTGTAGCTATAGGAAGTAGAGGGCATAAGTGAGGAAAATTGGATGCTCTCGCTCGCCTTGCTAGCAGAACTAGCAGGAGAAGTGAGATGCGATGGCCACGGCGCAAGTCTAGGAGAGCATTCTCGCCCTGCAGAAACGCCTTCCCAAGGAGGGTTATGAAACTCTCACAAGATAGGAGAAATGTTTGCAGCCACCGAGACCGGTCGGTCACATGAACATGACCGTGGTCTGGGTGGAGTTGAGCACCTCACTGGCAAGGGGCGGTGGGTAACTGTCCCTTTGATGCGTTGCAGTCCTTGTCAAGGCTGAAACCTCTCAAGAGGGCTGAATGGGGGACCCCCAACTGGTCTCACCGCAAGAGTGATCACCGGCAAGGTTTATGTCACCTGAGACACTCTCCTTTCTTCCACTCAGTCCCTGAAACAAGACGGTGAGTGGACTCAGCATCATCGACTCTAGATGCACGCGAATCCAGAGATTCACATGCACTCGGGGAATCTCGCGAACGAGTGCCTGACATGGAACTAGTCTTAGGGGCAGAACCTCTAGGACTAGCAGCAGAAGTGTGAACAGAAGTTTGACTTTGTGGACAGCGTGACTGTTTGGGAACAGGTAAGCAAATGGAAGACCCAACTGCCTTCTCAGTTTGAGGAGGCAGACACCTTAGAAGTCCCTTGATGAGATTTCTTGTGTGGAGGGGGGCTACCTTCTCCTACTTTAGCAGGGAGCCTTAGAAGTCGAAGGGGAGGAAGTTGAAAAAATAATATGAAGAAGATGACGACACTTGATGAGCTCTCTTCCTCCTCGACTACTTCTCCATTTCTGCAAGGCTTCTTCTACAGGATGAGGCACATTTACCAGCAGAAGTAGAGTTAATAATCACAGGGCAGTCACGAAAGCATTGTCCAGTGATGAAACTCCAGGATAACAAAGGAAAATTACAGTGAGCCCCTCATTTTGCAGATTTCTCTTGGGAACATACACCCTCATTATTTGCAGAAAATTCGCCTATCCGCAGTATTTTTCTATGAGAAATATCCACAAATTCCTGGTTTTTTTGTTGTTATTAATTTCATCATAAAATGCACTTTTTGTGATAAAACTATTAAATAACCAGGTATAAAGATTTTTAGTGGGTTTTTCTTGAGTTTTACCCAACAAAAAAGATAGTTTTAAGCATTTTAATAGGGGTTTCAACTACCCGCAGGTTCTAGCTATTCGTGGGGGGGACTGGTACCTATCCCCCGCAAATACAGGCAGAACACTGTACTAATATGATTTTCAGCAGGTGAACAGTACACACACACACTGGAGGACCAATACTATAGAATGCTATGAGTTACAGATACAATTCCGAGGTTAGGATAGCCAACACAAGAAATATCCAACCATCTACTGCTGTAATTAACTATCACCACTGTTAGCTTGTAAAAGAAAGAAAATATGATAAAAAAAAATAAGGATACTCCTCTTGCATAAAAGGGCACCGCCCTCAGAAATGAGAGATCCATCAAACTCCAAAACCACACACCCCCCCTCTCTTCGTCCAATAAGCTAGCAAAAGAACGAACGAGAAGAGGAAATATTGGAAAAAAACAAAGGACAAACCTCTGAAGTTACCCTTGGTAATTTCCAGTGTTAGAGTAAATTTCAAATGAATACACTGTCTCGCCCTGACATTGCAGGGCAAAAATATGTAATAAGTGTGTATGCACACCCTTGCTGCTGACCTTTAATGCCAAGTAGAAAGGTGGTTAGCAAGGCTAACACAAAAAGTGAGTTTGTATATTAATTATTAAAGTCAACTAATTATTAACATTAAACACAACTGCAGGCAGTCCCCGGCTATCAGCGTCATACAATACCTAACAGAGGTGTCATAAGTGTGCTTATGGTGCCGATAACAGGTTATCGGTGCCATAAACTGCTGAGTTTTGGTTTATGGTGGTTTTCGCCTATTGGCACACCCCAGGGAACGGAACCCCCTCCGATAACGGGACTGCCTATCTATATATGTGTGTATATATATATAATATATAATATATATATATATATATATATATATATATATATATATATATAGATATATATATATATACATATATTCATTCAAAGTTATAAAAGAAAGATCCCATCGGGAAAATCATGAGTAATGGCTAGTCACAAACATGTGTCTTCATTGGAAGACACCCGACAGCAATGTAGTGTGTTTACATCCGGGCAGGCCTGCCTACCAGATGGGAGTTACTGCCTAACCACCTTGTTCAAGAATTTAAAGGCTGTATTCCAGCCTACGCCAAAGGTGATTCCTAACGTAAAGGACCGAGAGTTTGCATATCGTGTAGGAACAAAAGTGTCTTTTATCCAGCAGAGAATATAGAGCGCCTAGTGTATAATGGGAAGCTAGTTCATGGGAGCCATCTGTGATTCCCCTGTCAATACAAGATAAAACTCCTAACCAAAGCACCCACTGCCCAATCAAGAAAGTTCATAACTTCGAACATGTTCTTGAGTAGATGCGCAAATTCCGAGGCCGAAAACAAAATCTTGGCCGACGAGAGAGCAGAGCACTTGACTGAATCTATTAACCCCAAGAAGTCTCCTTGGGAAGAGGCACATATTCCCAAGGAAGGGGTCTCTTTAGTGGCATACGAAGAGATACCTTCATCTTGAAATCCTAGAAGGAGGAAAGCTAAGCGAGGTCCTGCCTTGATCTCTCTCTTTTGCTAGCCATGCTTATATGTATGTCCTTAAATGCTTTCTTTGCCAAAGAAAACAGCAACATCTTCAGTATGTTGGAGGAAGCAGACGAAGGCATATCCATCACTAATATTGACATTGGCGATGAGGGAGTTGTAGACAAAAAGAAGGTCGGATAAGAAGCCAACAGGAACTTCATTAAGGCGACGTACACCAAAGAGGCACCTTGATCCTCTACCTCTTCCAATGAAATTGGAGAAAGATCCTCAAGAACTTGAGTTGTGTCTACAACCAAGAGGAGCTTGGGGAGTCGGAGCTACGACAGGTGCCTAAAGAAGCTCCACATTTAAGGATGCTTGAAGTGTCCCAGCTACTACTGGCGCCTGAGATGATGCGGGTGCTTGAGGCATCGAGGAAGCATTAGTAAGTAAGGACAAAATGTTGTCTAGTTTCAGCTGAATAGGGTCCACTTTGGCTGAAACAGCGGGAGCTACCGGAGGAGGAGGCGGCGCCACTGGGCACTCGGGTGCAACTACCTGGCGCTTGTTGCATGGCCTCAGCAGCAGGATGACAACGCTCATGCTGGAGTGCAATACATTATATGCAATATGCTTACATTATTCAGTCCTCAATTAGGTCACTCCATTTGCCATTAATAAATTCTATTTCCAAATTTCAAAATAATCTTTAAATAAATGCAATGAATAAAAAGTATTTTCACTAATAAGTTACTAACACCTAGCTGAATCTATTGAAGCTTCAATCAGTATATCATAATGACCGACTCATTGAGCACTTACTATTATGTACACTACTACACGCAGACCCTGGTCATCAGCAGGTTTTGTTCTTGGCACGGTGATGACAAGCGAAAACCGCCATTAACAGAAACTTGGTGATTTATGGCGCCATAACTCTATTGCAGGCAGTCCCCGGGTTACGACAGGGGTTCCGTTCTTGAGACGCTTTGTAACCCAAAAATCGTTGTAAGCTGGAACATCATAAAAAATCCTAAGACCTTACTTTTAATGCTTTGGGTGCATTAAAAACTATGTAAACTGCATTCTTATTGCATTTTTCGTCAAAAAAATCTTCAAATACTGATTATTTTGCATTTTTGGTGTCATATTTCATCTGCCAGATGAGCATTGTAGGCGTCGTAACCCTGGAAATAACTTCTGATGAACATAATTGAAAAGCACCTTAACCTCCGAACATCGTAAGCCGAAGCCGTCGTAACCCGGGGACTGCCTGTATTGGCACCTTATGGCGCTGATAACCAGAACTAGGAGAGTTATGGCACCATAAATTGCCATTTTTATGGGCAAGACAAGTGCCATAGCACCAGATTGCCATTAACCGAGTCAGCCAATAACTGGGGACTGCCTCTACTGTTTTCTTAGATTGTTTAAAGGAAAGAGAGAAATAAGGTAAATGTTATATTCCTAAAACATAGTCTTTAATAACAATTTGCAAATAGCTTTGGGAGTCAGTGACACTCAACTCAGCTTGTCTGTTGACAAACAATATTCAGATGTTTATGATATTATAAAACTAATCAAAGCACTATTTTTTTCCTTTCAGTGCCTAGCTCATTTACTGATTACTGCCAACCTAAGTTCCCAAAAACCAAAAACACGCTGGTAACAGAATAGTATACAAAACAACGGGACATGGAGACCAATCCCTGTTAAAAACAAAGGGGTGCCATTCATGTTTTGTGTGGATAGCAGGGTTCAATGAGCCCAGCCCACTCCCTCCGATTCTTGCTTCACTTCCAGTACACATTAGGGGCCTTTGTGTGGTCTCCATGTATCCATCCTCCTAGGGAAGAACAAGTTTGTCCTCTGCTGATGTCAACCTCGTCATGCAACCTTTGCTGCAATACCTAATACTATGAGCACTAGAGTCTGACACAGTTAGACAATTTGGTAAGTTAAAGGATTGGTGGTACAAAAACGAAACAGGAGTACTTCACCAAAAGCCAGCAAACCAACCAGTGAAATTCTACTACACAAGAGCTACCCGCCCAATGTTTACTCGATGAGCAGCAGGAACGAATTGTTCTATTTAGCAAATGCAGAACGCAAGAAGTCTTTAACACTATTAACCCTTAATGGATGGGCATGCTCATATGATCTAACAGGCTTTGAGTGATGGACGGGCTAACTCATTATGAGTAGTAGTAATATTACTAGTACGTACCATACGATTTGGATGACTTTAGCAGGAAAGATTTTCATTTCATTTCAGTGATCCATAAATGACTTACAGTAACTGCAGTAGCTCAGCACAGGAAAGAGGGGATCAGTGTGTCTTGAAACTTGATGAATAAATGTGTTGCCCCTCTCTATCCCCTGATGTATCTTTATCTATTTGCTCTTAAATAGTATACCCAGGGATTACTGTTGCTTTTAGTTCTTATCTTTTATGACAGTATGTCAGCTATATAATTGTAATTTTGCAAAGAAAAGTGCAACGAAATATTAGAAAAAAACATGTCTACCTCACAAAAAGTTACTGAATCTCCCCATCTCAACAAATCTCGTAAACATTTTGCAATAAATACTCAGAATTTACTACTGATTGTGAGCTATAATTATGACTTTATAAAATAACAGTAAAGATTATAAAACATATTTATAACATTGTATAAAATTAGGTGCAGCATAGGGTTGTACAGTCAATTCGCCTATTAGCTGTATTTTTTATGAGAAATATCTAACAATTCCTGTTTTTTTTTTTATCAATTTCATAATTTTTTGTGATAAAACTATTAAAAAACCAGGTATAAACATGACATTGTTATGATACAATAAAGTTTTCATACATACTTACCTGGCAGATATATACATAGCTATCGACTCCTCCCCCCGTCGTTCCCGACAGAATTTCAAATTTCGCGGCACTCGCTACAGGTAGGTCAGGTGATCTACCGCCCTGCTCTGGGTGGCAGGGCTAGGAACTATTCCCGTTTTCTCTAATCATAATCTCTCTTCCACCTGTCTCCTGGCGGGGAGGCTGGGGGTGGGGTCTTCGAATTGTATATATCTGCCAGGTAAGTATGTATGAAACTTTATGTATCATAACAATGTCATTTTCATACATTCACTTACCTGTCAGATATATACATAGCTGATTGACACCCTTTGGTGGAGGGCAAGAGACAGCTAACTAACTGTACTAGACAGGTAAACAACATATGTTGTAGGTATTAATAAACCTTAGTTCCTACCTTTTTAGATGGAAGACTTCGTGGCTACTGCCCAGGAGTCTGCTTCATCTCACGAGCCTTAGCGAGATAGTGATCTGTGGCCAAGAGTTCTTGTGGATCTGTCGATGGGGTCTCTTCCACTTACTCGACAGAATCCTAACTGGCGTTTGTCAATGGGAGCACATCCGCTTATATGACAACACGCACTAATTTAAGGAGCACACAACCAATCCCGATCACCCGATCCTAACCCGTGTTAGTTCTAAGATTGCCTAGAGTTATCCCCAAACTCTTTGCAAACAACAAACTC
Organism: Macrobrachium nipponense; assembly: GCF_015104395.2. Taxonomy (NCBI): domain Eukaryota; kingdom Metazoa; phylum Arthropoda; class Malacostraca; order Decapoda; family Palaemonidae; genus Macrobrachium; species Macrobrachium nipponense. Next base: position 78,927,233 of record NC_087211.1, on the reverse strand, counting down.
GAAACTCATACATACAAAAATAACAAAATTTTTGTACCCCTCTAATAGGTCAGATGTCCCTCGATTTTTCAAATGAAGAGAAGTGAAGCCGCCTGTGCGACAAACTGACACTCCCTAACACCGAAAACCCGAGAACACATCCGACAAGAGGGTTACGTACATAATTTTAAGGATTGGTGCTTTCTCCTTTACCCAGAACGTTTGTGCTGACACAAACGGACCTAACGAAAAACATTTATCATACGTAACTCGCACGTCTTTTAAATAATGGGATGCAAACACAGAGTTGCATCTCCAATAAGTTGTGTCCAAAATGTTCTTTAGTGACATATTTCTTTGGAACGCCACCGAAGTTGCGATTGCTCTAACTTCGTGGGCTCCCACTCTTAGGAAGATTAAACGAATCATCTGGACACTTCTTATGAGCTTCCGTGATAACACTTCTAACAAAGAAGGCTAAAGCGTTCTTGGACATTGCTCTCTTGGGGTCTTTCACTGAGCACCAAAGACCTTTCTGCGAACCCCCCAACTGCTTCTTCCTGTCCAGATAAAATTTTAGAGCTCTAACTGGGCAAAGGGATCTTTCTGCCTCTCTGCCCACCAAACTAGAAAGTCCTTTCACTTCGAAGCTCCTGGGCCAGGGATTTGAAGGGTTTTCATTTTTGGCCAGAAAAAGGGACTGAAATGAACAAATTGCGGAGTCTCCTTTGAAGCCAACTCTTGATTCAAGGGCGTGCAACTCACTGATTCTTTTTGCCGTTGCAAGAGAGATCAGAAACAAACACTTTCTAGTGATATTACGGAACGAAGCAGTGTGAAGTGGTTCGAATTCATCTGAGAAAGAAATTTAAGAACCACATCTAAGTTCCAGCTTGGAACCTTAGGTACAAGTGATTTAGATGTTTCGAATGAACGAATGAGGTCGTGCAAATCCTTATCATTCGTTAGATCTAATCCTCTGTTTCTAAAGACTGCTGAGAGCATACTCCTGTACCCTTAATAGTTGGTACTGAGAGATGCGACTTTTGTCTAAGAAAACAGAAGGGAAATCTGCAATTTCGGTCACAGAGGTACTGGAAAGAGGACAGCTTCTTCGACCTACCCACCGTTTTCTGAAACTTCCCACTTCGATTGGTACACTCGCCTCGTAGGATGATCTGCGGGCTCTAGCAATTGCGTTTGCTGCCTGGCGAGAAAACCCTCTCGCTCTGACAAATCTTTCGATAGTCGAAAGGCAGTCAGAGCAAGAGCGGGTAGATTTTGATGGTACCTCTCGAAGTGGGGTTGTTTGAGCAGATCTATTCTGTTTGGAAGAGATCTGGGGAAGTCCACTGTCCCATTCCATCACCTCTGTTGAACCAAAATTTGAGCTGGCCAATACGGAGCGATCAGAGTCATCTTGGTTCCTTCGGATGCACGAATTTTCTGACTACTTCCCCCAGTATCTTGAACGGGGGAAAAGCGTAAACGTCTATTCCTGACCAGTCCAGGAGAAAAGGCGTCTGTTTGCATAAGCCCGGGGATCCCCTCCACCCAGGGCACAAAATGTATCTATCCGTTTGGAGAGGAACGTGGCGAAAAGATCTATTTGAGGCTTCCCCAAAGGAGCCAAAGGCTCTGACAGACTTCTGCGTGGAGTGTCCACTCTGTGGGAGGACCTGGAATCTCCTGCTCAATCTGTCCGCTCTCACTTCCTCTCCCCTTGAACAAACCTTGTTAGGAGAATTACCTTCCTTTGGTTCGCACCCAAATCAGTAGATCCCGTGCCAGCTCGTACAGAGCAAAAGAGTGCGTCCCTCCTTGCTTCTGACATAAGCCAGAGCTGTCGTATTGTCTGAATTTATCTGCACGACTTTTCCTCTGACTAAGTGTTCGAAGCTCTTTAGTGCTAGGTGAATCGCTAAGAGCTCTTTGCAATTTATGTGCCATGACACCTGTTCTGCCGACCAGGTGCCTGACACTTCTCTGGGTCCCAATGTTGCACCCCAGCCCGCCTCCGATGCGTCTGGAAAACAATGTCAGGCTTGGGTTCCGTACTTGCAGGGGACACTCCTTTGTTTTCCTTTAATGGAACCAACCACCACTTCAAATGATGTTTTATCTCTTCCGAGATTGGAAACGTGTCCGAGAGCTGACCTGTCTTCCAACTCCAACTTCTTCTTAGGAAGAAACTGAAGCGGCGAAGATGTAGTCTTCTAGGAGAAAAGAACTGTTCGAGCGAGGAAAGGGTTCCCAGAAGGCTCAGCATTCCCTCGCTGAAGTGCGCTCCTTCCCTAGAAAGTTCGATACTGTGGCACAGCCTTTCTTTATTCTCTCTTGAGATGGAAAAACTCGAAAACCCCGAGAATCCATCTGAATCCCCAGATAGACCACGTTCTGGCTGGGGATCATCTGAGACTTCTCGAGGTTCACGATCAATCCCAAAGACTTTGTCATTCCAGTGTTGTTCGCAGGTCCTCCAAAACACTGCTTTTGAGACCTGGCTCTGATGAGCCAGTCGTCCAGGTACAGGGAGACATTTATCCCTTTCAAATCGTAAGTGCCTTGCTACTATTTTTCATCACGTCTGTGAAGACTTGAGGAGCTGTGGACAGGCCGAAACACAGGGCCCTGAACTGATAATTTCTTCCTTCGGACATAAATCGAAGGTACTTCCTCGACGAATGGTGGATCGGGATGTGGAAGTATGCGTCCTGAAGGTCTAAGGACACCATCCCCTGCCACCTTGCCGCAGTGCTGTGCAAGGACTGAGGCAGACGTTTCCATGCTGAACTTCTGTTGTTCGACGAATTTGTTCAGCGCACTTACGTCCAGTACGGTCTCCATCCCCCGAGGCTTTTGTTACCAGAAACAAGCGATTGTAAAACCCCGGGGAGTTGCAATCCAGCACAAGTTCTATTGCTCTTTTGTCCCACATCTGTTCCACCATCTGACGAAGAGTATCCCTCAGAATAGGGTCCCTGTATCTGGCGGACAATTCCCTCGGAGATGTTGTCAAGGGAGGAATGTCCTTGAATGGGATGCGATACCCCTCTTGATAATCGACATCGTCCAAGTGTTGGCTCCTATGTCTTCCCAGGCTTTCGCAAAATAATGTAGCCTGGCTCCTACGGGTGTCTGGAGGACAGAATTTTCACTTCCCTTTCTTAAAGGAACGGAAGGAAGACCTGCCCCTCTTATCGGTTGACTTCCTTCTGGCGATCGGTCTAGTTGGAAGACCTCCTCGAAAGGGTCTGTTTCTGAGCTGGGCGAGCACTTTCTTTTCCTCACTAGCCATAGGCCTATTCTTCCTTGAGGATTGTCTAAGGAGATCCTGGGTGGCCTTTTCCGTCAGAGAATGCGCGATGTCCTTCACCAACTGTGAGGGAAAAGGTTTTCAGAGAGAGGCGCAAACAATAATGCGGCTCTCTGTGAATGAGAGACGGCCTTCGTGAGGAAAGCACTGTGCACCTCCCTTTTCTTTAAAACTCCTGCACCATATAGGGGAGCATACCTCAGCCGATCCATCCTGAACAGCCTTATCAATGCAGGCGAGGATGCAATTCAGGGTTTCTGGTCGAGTTGTCATTTTCTTGAGATTTCTTGGCCAAAACCCCAAGGGACCAATCTAAGAAGTTAAAAACTTCTAAAGTATGAAAAAGTCCCTTGATGAGGTGATCCGTTTCCGAAAGCCCCCATGTAACCTTCGCTGCATTCAAGGCTGCCTTCTCGACGAATCCACCAACTCGAGAAGTCTGACTCAGCTGAAACGGACAGAGATAGTCCCATATCCTCTCCCGTTTCATACCAAATTCCTCTCCTCCCTGTAAGTTTAGCGGGAGGCTACAAAAGACCGTCCTTCCTAACTCCTTCTTCTTCTTGAAACCAGGAGTCAAGAGATTGTAGAGCTCTCCTATAGAAATGGCAGCTTCATTTTAAGGAAAGAGGAAGACTTGAGTGCTTTCGTGCTTGAAAACTGCGAGCGTGGCGAAGGGGGAGCAGCTGGCGTTCAAAGAGTCTCCAAATTCCTCCAACAAAAAGGGACGAAAGAACTTTTATAATTAGAAGATCCTTCTTCAATTCGTCCTCCGCCGAGGCATCTTCTGGGTGATAGGCTCGGAAGGAGAAGGTTCTCTTCTTTCTACTGACTCTTCTCTTACTCTCTTACGAGTGTCAGGCTCTTCCTAGGAATGCGCCTGTGTTACAGTAGGAGTATCTCGCCTGGGAGGAGTAACCGTGCTTGGAATACTCCTGGCGCCTGGCAGGCGCAAAGCGCCTCGAATACTCCTGGCTTTCAGTAGGCGCATTTTGTTTAGAATCTTCCTGGCGCGTTGTAGGAGTATTGAGTTCCGAGTACTCCTGGCGCCTGGGAGGAGTATTAGCTTCGGAATACTCCTGGCGCCTGGGAGGAGTAACGCGCCTGGAATACTCCTGGCGCCTGGCAGGCGCAAAGCGCCTCGAATACTCCTGGCTTTTATCAGGCGCATTTTGTTCAGAATACTCCTGTCGCGTGGTAGGAGTATTAAGTTCCGAATACTCCTGGCGCCTGGGAGGAGTATAAGCTTCGGAATACTCCTGGCGCCTGGGAGGAGTAACGCGCCTGGAATACTCCTGGCGCCTGGCAGGCGCAAAGCGCCTCGAATACTCCTGGCTTTTAGAAGGCGCATTTTGTTCAGAATACTCCTGGCGTGTGGTAGGAGTATTAAGTTCCGAATACTCCTGGCGCCTGGGAGGAGTATTAATTGCAGAGTACTCCTGGCGCCTGAGAGGAGTATAAGCTTCCGAATACTCCTGGCGCCTGGGAGGAGTATTTAGTTCAGAATACTCCTGGCGCCTGGGAGGAGTATCTAGGCCCGACGACTCCTGGTGTCTTGTAGGAGTACGCCGTTCCGAATACTCTTGATCCTTAGCATGTGTCTGATGTTTAGTAGGCGCTTTCCGTCTCACAAGTGCTCTACTCCTAACAGGATCTTCCTCTTCAGGTAACTCTTGGCGCTTGATTGAAGATCTTGAATCTTGTACTGGCTCGTGCGCCTACTCGGAGTCTGGCTTTCTGGTTGGCGCCTACTCTTGACAGGAGTAGCTTCCTTTCTTACCTCTCTCCTGTCTAGCGCACCGCCCCCCCCAGAGATGGCCGCCTGTGCGACAACTCCCCTGAAGGATGCGTCGCGCCTGGCAGGAGATAGGTATTTAGATCTTTTAATAGGAAGCCTATCATCCTTCTTACGAGTAGGCTCCTTATAACGAGTTCCTACTAACAAGGCTAATTGCTCTTGCATATTTTTCAAAATTTTCTTGGTTGAGGAATCTTCCGCATTAGGAGAGGGAGATCTGGAAGGCGCTCTAGGATCTCTTCCAGACCCAGAGTCTGACTGTATTCTCGCCCTCTTTATTACCGAAGGTGCTCCTCCTTCTGAGAAGCGCTCGGGACTCGAATTGAGCTCGTGCTCTTTCTTACTCCTCTTCAAAGGACGGGAAAGATTCGACTCCTTCCATCCTCTTCTCGGCGAAGGCGAACTCGACGACGAAAAGCACTCTCGAAGGATGCTTTTCCTATAGCGGTCTTTGGCAGTCGATACGATCGATTCTGCCGAAGGGACGCCTGATCGTTGGGGGATTCTCCACAACCCCCGTACGGCTTTCGACTTTCCTTCTCCTCCGGGCCAGGGAGCTTGGAAGAGGTCTAGGCCTGGGAGCGTCGCAGAGACGACCAGACGCCCCCTCCACTACACTGGGGACACTAATATCACTGCCACATTCACTTTCCTTACCTTCCAATGCTGCGACTTTTTCCTGCATTTTCTGAAGGGAAGCTCTAAGTTCTGCTATTTCCGAAGCAGAAACTAGAGGGATTAGCAAGATGTGAACGGGCTGAAACAGAATGGTTATTATCATCATGGGAAGAAGCTACAGAGCTAGACAGTAAATCATGAGAGGCAGACATACTGCGGGTTTTATAAGCCGCCTTCCTCTCTCTATCTCTCTCTAACTTCTTCAAGTAAGAAGTTAGATTTCTTCCACTCTTGTGCATTCAGATTCTCACACTCATTACACGTATTCTCAATCGAACATTCAACCATTCTACACCCCCTACAACTAGTTGTGAGGATCTACCGAAGCTTTCGGAATCCTCACCTTACAGCCCATCATTCACACACACTCTGAAACTAACACTAGAATCAGACATATTCACAAATTCCAAAAACCAAGTCCCAAAAAACAGTCCACGATAGCGAATGCCAAACAACGATCCAAGTACGTCACCAAATATCAGCGAGAGATGATCAAAAGCTTTGCGAAAAACGAATTCTAGTCAGGAGGAAGTAACAACAATGTTGATACAGCCGGCGACAGAGAGATTTATGATTAGAAAACGGGAATAGTTCCTAGCCCTGCCACCCAGAGCAGGGTCGGTAGATCACCTGACCTACCTGTAGCGAGTGCCGCGAAATTTGAAATTCTGTCGGGAACGACGGAGTCGATAGCTATGTATATATCTGACAGGTAAGTTGAATGTATGAAAACTTTAAGTGTGTTTTTCTTAAGTCTTAACTAACAAAACAGGCAGTTTTAAGCATTTTTATAGGGTTTCAACTATTCTGGGAGGGGGTCTCGTACCCATCCCCCGCAAATACGTGGGAACAGTGTACGTACATAAATAGTCACTTTAAACTTCCTGTGGACTGTACAGAAAAATGTTTAGAATTTTATTTCTTACACCATGTGCATTTGCATATCTTCCTCTTTCCATTGATATGTTTTTTCTTAAAGTGGCCATCCTTAAGTTTGCCTGGTCTGGGAGTGTGCTTAATATATATATTTAGCCCATCACTTAGGGGTTAAAAAACTGACTATTCTGTGCAGAAGAACCGATACATTCAAATACAATGTTTGTCCTCTCCTCAAGGCTGCTCAAGATTTCTTCAATATGATCAACAAATCTTTCAAATGCAGTGAGTTCCAAATTGAACATTTATTCAACCTATTCTGTCAGATCACTCTAACTTTGGTATCATAAGCCTTCATTTCCACAGAAATGCCTTAAAATTCTTTTCTCAATTTTTCTTTTAGCCTTCTCTCTGCAGTGGACCCCCCGTATTCGCGTTCTCCAGATTCGCGGACTCACACATTCGCGGATTTCTCTCGGGAACGTTTCCCTGCATTATTCGCGGAAAATTCGCGCATTCGCGGTATTTTTCTATGATAAATATCCACAAATTCCTGGTTTTTGGATGAATTTTATCATAAAATGCACTTTTTGTAATAAAACTATTAAAAAACCATGTATGAAAATTTTTAGTGGGTTTTTCTTGAGTTTTAACTAACAAAATAGGCTGTTTTTAGCATTTTTATAGGGGTTCCAAACATTCGCGGATTCTAACTATTCACGGGGGGGTCTGGTATGCATCCCCCGCGAATACGGGGGGATCACTGTACTGCTATTTAACTCCTTAAACCATCTGTAGCTATATTGCCTTGTAATGATGATACAAAAATACGTATGACCATTAACCATAACTTAAAAAAACCCATTGTGAAAAATTCCAAATAGCCAACTGTTATCCTGATAATAACTCTGTAGCTTCTGATAAAATCCTGGACAATTCTCTTTTAGAGTTATTAAATCAAGCTGGATACTAATATCACTGCCACTGAAAAAAACTAATACAATATCAGTTTTCATTTTAATTAATGCATGAAACAATGCTTCACCATATCCACCACTTCAGACAAAATTATCACTT